>NW_020439061.1:75305-94037 GCF_000699045.2 Agrilus planipennis | reverse complement strand
ATTTAATTGTCAACCAATTTCAAGTAAATCGGACCAAAATAAACATGCAATCATTGCAAATCTCTTTCAGCTTCTTAAAGAGGTAGAATTTTGTAAAATGTTGAAATAGGTATGTATGTCACTAATTTTATATGAAAAAGCATTAAAGCCAAGTTTCAGGTAAATCTGACTATAAATAAAACACCATACTTAACCATAGACAATATTACGTTTAGCTGTCAGTTGCGTTTTGTTATACCATTTTTAACAAATGAACGGCTAGTCTGATGTCTTAATTGATAAATTTTTCGTTTTGCTGTCAGTAGCGTTTTGCCATACTATGTCAATTGCGTTTTCTTATATCATGTTTTTTTTTACGGGAACGGGATAAAAAGTACCCTATGTCCTTCTCCTGGTTTTAAGGTATTTCTCCAACTTTCAGCCAAACTGGTTCAGCCTTTCTTGAGTTATAAATAGTGTAACTAAGACGACTTTCTTTTATATACATAGACAGATGTAATTCCTTGAAATAAACAAATTAATATTTATAACTAATATATAGGTATGTTTATTTATTGTTATGTGTAGTTAAGAAGAAATTTTTAAAGTCTATGGCTTATTAGAACAAGTAGGGTACTGGAATCATCAAGATGGGAGAAATTAAAATGCATCTATTAGAAGCAATTATGCAACTTTAATGGAAGAAAAGTAATAATTAGTATAAGTCAAGTTGTTCTTGGGGTAGCATGCAAACTAATCATAGCAATTTTCTGGAATCAAAAATAATTGTTAAAGCGGTACAAGCTTTAAATTGTAGAAAAAACAGTATCAGAAAAGGTTGGTGAGCCCTTTACATGGAACTTACGTTTACCCTTTAAAAGTGGTAAGTTTCTATTCTCAATCTTGGTAATGGTAACCTCAAAATAGTGACGTTTTGGAAAAAATTATTCATCGATTTTGCTCACATATCTTTTAAGACAGAGGATACAGAACTTTAAAGGAGTCGAAAATAGTCGGGAGTATTAACAAAGCGGTTATACCTGCTAACTTATCCAATGTAACTTGTTGATGATAATACATCCTGAACCTGAACCACTAGATGTCATATACTAGAAGCACTATATGTATTATGAATATGTGAAATTGGCTACTTCTAGAGGAATATTTCTTTAATTGTCATATCCGTAAAACAAAGTACCAGTAGTTACCATTTCAAATGAAATTCCACTCCCATTAAGCATTTAGTAAATTACAGTAATGTCGTACATTATGCGTTAAGGTTCCTACTGGAACGAGTCTGAGAAGCGAATTTCTTATGGTATATGTATGTGTTATATCTATAATAAGACACATCTTCATATTAAATTCCATGTTCAATGTAAGAAGAGGCTTCTTTAATACTTGCCATTCTTAGCTTTACTTCTCATGCCAAACAACACATATGCTAAATATGATAATTGTATCCGTACCTATCCACCCAATCCAATATACTGTGTGTGTGTACATTTATTTCTTTTTCCTTTAGTTTTTATATGTTCGTTTATGCGTTTTTTTAAAGAACGCCCAGTCTGCCCAATATAAGAAAAGTTATAATCCTTGTATGATATTTTGTAAACGCCTAACTTATCTAAAATATTGGGTTTTCGTTTATTATTGCAGTGAAACTTGTTTATCAACGGTAGTAGGGAAAAGTATAACGTTAAGCATCACGCGTCACGTCACACGCCGCGTGTAATCCCTGATGGATATGTCCAAAAGGAGTCATTTTAACAGGTTTCAAAACCCATTAGTAACAACCGATAATCCGAAAATTGTCATTTCGACAAATTTTTAGCACATCCCGCCTACGCTGTACTATATATGCATTGCATATGCTTTTGTGTTTGTTTTGATTTGTAATTCCTCTCTGCAGTTTTGTATGATACAAGCGTAAAAGTTTTTAACAAAACTAAACTAATATGCCGCATTCGTCCGCTCGACATAAAATTGTATTTTTCTGGTGTTTAGTAATTAGTTAATGCAATAGTTTAAACCATTTTTTTTTAGAAACTACTCCTGTAATGTATAATCTAAAAAAGTTCCACTTTTTACGCATGTTTAGTAGTTACTACTACACGCTCGCCCTTTTTTTGACAAGTATTGGCTTTAAATTATTTTATTAGCACAAATGCAATTTAACTTATGCTTTTTGAAGCGATTGCAAATATTTTTGCTTAATCCAGGAATGTGGTTGATTAAATAATATCTTTTGTTTGGTTTGGACTTGGGAATTACATAGAATTGATTTATGATAAATGTTTTACATTTCTTATAAACTAATTTATCACTTAAATAATGGACGCTTTGTAAACGTTGTTAACTGTTAGTGTTTCTAGAATGAGTACTTCTTTATTAAATTGAAGTTGCTTCAATGGAATACTAAACCAGAGCCGGGCAAACTTTAACATCGCAGGAGCCGCTACATTTAGTGCTACGTTTAGTGTGAGTCACTCCATACCCTTCAATGAGTACGAGAGAGTAAGCAGTAATGAATAATTTTGTTTTGTCTTTTTCTTCTCCCTTCCACTCCCATATCAAGCCCCTTCATCCCGTAGACGAGTGAAGCCACTGTCGCAACTTAAATAATACCTACGAAAATTTTCGTTACTACTTTCGCAAAACTATTGGGTTTGGCTATGGAAGAGGGGACTCATCTACGAAATGGAAGGGATAAGAAAAGGGAATAATCATCTCACTCGCACTCGCAGGATCAATGAGGATCCACTTGGTTAACCTTGAGGATCACTCGGGATGCAAAAGATCCGAGTTTGCCCGGCTCTGTACTAGTGATGGGCATAACGATTCTTATTCGATAACGTTGCAAATTGGAAATTTGAATAAAAATAACGTTTTTAAAAAACGTTATTAAATAACGTTATTTTGAAACAAATCAAAACGGCTTTTTCGTTTATTTTCAAATTATAATTAAGTTGGGGTAATAAAAACAACATAAAATTTAAAATAAAACACATTTTATAAATATATGATAGATTCATTTAAACATAAATGATTATCGATAGTCGATCCGTTCCGTTCATCTGTTCTGTTGTGTTGCAGCGCTTGCCACTTTACGTTCCTCAGTAACGAGTTATACGATAAATAGTAACGTTCCGTAACGTTGCAACAAAATAACGTTCCAAAATAACGTTAACGCAATAACGACCCATCACTACTCTGTACTAAACAGTCTATGAATAAATAAACGGAAAGCGCTATTTCTAATGTTAACATCTTATCTAAAAATGGTATGAGGTAAAATATCTGTAAAGGAAGGTTTTTGAAAATGTCGAAAGTGTCATCGCGATCTTTAGGAATAAGGAAATTTAAAAAAGAGTTTAGCTGTTCTTTTGTACCCTTCCAAGGATAAACGAACATAAAAAAGGAAAATAAATCTAGAGGGATATCTCAACATTGTATAGAAAACAAAATTTAGATAATATTAAATTACTATACAATTCTGCGAAATGTAAACGCATGAACATACTGGAGATTTTAGGAATTAGTAAAGCTTACATAGAAGGTCTCCCTATCGTTCACGAATTAATAAACTTCTAGAAATGTATCTCAATTGTTAAAGGTCACTACCTGTTCTAAATATAATTAATAGTTAAGCAACAAGTTTTGTAAAATCTTTTTAGAACACTACAGATACTCTTTGAAAATTGCTTAATCGCCGAAACAACTGTCACAGTTTTTAATAAATTCTTTTGTGAAACTACAATGCCAAGTGTTTTCTTAAATTTGCTTTATATGTCTGCTTTGTAGATGGTACATTGCAGATGTGTAATCTAATTTCAAATATAGCCCGAAACATACATACATTTAGCGCATTCTAAAATGTATTGCATGTTACATGTCGTCGACAGCAATGCAAACGGTACGATGCTGAATTACATTTGTAACCGTCGATTGTTTACGTTTACAGTGTTATTGCAGCATAACATAGCGAGCAATTCCAACTGTCAAGTAAAACGAAACAACAGCAATGCATCTATAGAAATTGTAGAGGGTTGTAACCACCCGTACCCAGGTATCGAATAAGCGATTTTTCTACTATGCCACAAGGAAGCGAATTTTATCCTGTAAATTTATTTGGAGATATAATCACTTTAATATTATATTAAAAGCCTTTTTATAATTTAGAATAAACAGTCACTAATTGAACAATAATTAGTTAATAATTTAATTTATAATCGTAGCCTGCTTTATTAGATAATTGGGGAACGTAGAAATGGCAGGGGACTATCACAGGGTAAGTGAAGACGGTAAGTCGTCTCACCACCCTGCTCTCGATTTCTTGACTTTACTCCATTATCATTATAATTAGATATTCCGCTATTTAAACGATTGCTATTTGACGTGGTAACACAGCAGGTAAGTAGGTGTTAGCTTTCAAGGTCTACATAAACAATTTAGATGAATCAGCTTTGTACCAGTGATCTAAATAATAATTTATGGATACTATGTAAAATCGGGCTATTCAGTTTACTGATTATATTATAGAAATGTATTTTATTGTTTCCACTCTTTTTGTGCTAAATAGATACAACTAAGCATGTAGTTATATTGATTACTTTATTTATTTATAGTTCTCTTTTATTGATTACATTTATTCCAAATCGTTTAACGATTGCTTTCTCTTCATCAAGTAAATATTTTTTTTTCAGTTTTGAGTTTTATGTATTACATAGTTGAATCTTAAATGCTAGCTAGATTAATACGAAATGAGAACAGCATTTAATAATTTTAAAATAACCTTTTCTTTGCTAGTGAGTAAAACAAAGGCAAACCACATCATAAAATTGTGCATTATGTAGGCAGTAAGGTGACCCAAAATAAAACGAATATTTTTTTTAAGTCTCCCAAAAAAATATGTTACTTTATCATTTTTTAAGAGCCCCTTTCAAACGACATCTTAACAAAAAAGTTGTCAAAATCGTCGAAAATCATTTTTTTTTTAATTTTCTTTTCTCGTTGTTTCACTATTTTCTACAATAAAAATGATAAAGATCCTGAAAATTTCAAATTGATAGTTTGATATTTAAAGGTCGCTCAAGATTTTTGTAGAGTACCTAATGTAGATCTTTTCGAGTGACATCTGAACTTATATATTAGCGACTTTTTAATTTTTTTTTACTAAAATCGTCTAAACGTTTGTTGGCGTCTCTCTTGTCTCATTTCTATTCATCAGCATGCCAACTACAATAAAACAAAAATAAAAAGGCCGTTAATATTCATGTTCAGATGTCGCTCGAAAAGATCTCAATTACTTTACTTGGAAATTTAAATCTTGAGCAATCTTTAAATATCAAAATATCGATTTAAAATTTTCAGGATGATTACCATTTTCATTGCAGAAAAGAGTGAAACAACGAAAAAAGAAAATTAAAAGAAAAAACAATTGTGTGATTTTATGAAACGACGCTGCAAGTGAAACTTTTCCGATTGTAGGCATTTAACTGTAAACTTTCGGAAAGTTATTCGATTCAGAGTATTAAAATTAAAATCGCGTTCTTAATCTTATATTAATGATTAGAAAATGGGAAGGATAGTGGAAAATCAATAGTAGACAAGATAAATTTTAATTGCAATTTGCGTATGAGAGCACGGAATACATAATAAATACAATAATTCAGATGAAAAAAATTTATTTAAATCATTGAATCATTTTGAACTTCAGTTATTCTATCAATAATTTCATCTTCTCTTTGAGTTTCACAGTCTATAAATGTAATTGTCGTGCATTTGCACGAATGAGTGAGAATATAAATGCTACACGGTTAGCTCATGCGAATCATGGGCGCCGTCATATTGGCCTTGAGAGTGTGAATCTTTGAATTCGAGAATACGAGGACAAATAATTTGCAGTTTAGGCGGAAGAACAAAGAAAGAATTTCGCATTCTTTGATTTATTTTTGTACACCTAAACCTAGTAGGAACATAAGGGGACGTTCGCTGAACGCGATTCTCGCATTTAAAAGGGGAACCAAATTAAGTATAGTAGACCCCACGATCTCCACAGAATTTAATCTTCGACATTCTGCCTATCTTGACAAGAAAGAGGGAGATTGATTTGAACGTTTTTAACGTTTGACCCCATCAAATATTAACCTAGCTTTATCCTACAACGTTGCTTGAAACGGCTGTTTGCGAAATTCGGTCAAGTGTTAGTCTACCTCCGTTTTGCAGGCGTGAATGGTTTTCCTCTTGCTTAAAATTTGTGTTTGCCAGATGTGATCAAATATTGGCCGAGCTCTGTTTTACAGTTCTGAACAGCTTCATCGTGGCTTGAAACATTTGTTTGTAAATTCTGGTTAAGTAATGACCTAGCTCTGTTCTATATACCTAAATCGCCTTCTTCAAATTACCTTTGATTCGTCTGTCGGCTATATTCGTCAAGTATTGGCCTAGCTATGTCCGTCAGTATATGAGAACAAATAAGCGTAATAAACTTCCTCAAGCTCACCAATGTGTTGGTGGTTACAGTCCATCTAATTGGTCTGATCCCTGACGTTCTTGGTCCTCCCTCGGTACGTTGCCTCATTGCTCTAGCAGTTTGCTTCGTCTCTGGTTGCGGCCGTTGCTGCATGACCCACCTTCGCCGACCTTACGGTGTACCTAGTCATTCCCATACGCCTGCCGATTCTCCAAGCTGTCCTCATACAGCTACATCTCCGGTTTGTCCACCCATTATCGTCTCTTTCCGCTCGGTGAACGTGTTACCATCCCCACCTCACGTCACTGGTTGTCTGTCCGCTAGAGTCCGTTACCGCTACCGCAGACGAGTCCGCAGAATAGCGGTTCCGTGTCGAGCTAACCTGATGCTCTAAAGCCAACCA
Source organism: Agrilus planipennis (assembly GCF_000699045.2). Lineage (NCBI taxonomy): Eukaryota > Metazoa > Arthropoda > Insecta > Coleoptera > Buprestidae > Agrilus > Agrilus planipennis. The sequence continues at coordinate 87,180 of NW_020439061.1, read as the reverse complement.
CCGTGTTATGGACTGTACTACCTATTATTCATTTCTACGAAATTTATTCTTAAAACTACATCATCGCTATAACTACAGGTTTTCCCGTGACGTAGTTTTTACTTACCTACAAACTTTTATCTTCTATTTTAAATTCAAGTAATGTATTTATATAGTATTTTCCTTCACTCTTGCTTTTTTCTGCTATTTGGTAGTAGCTCCCACTTAAGCTCTTTCTTTTTCTCTATTCTTTTTGGCTTTCTCTTTCTTCGTTTAATAATATATTTTTTTTTCTATTTTTATTAATTTTAATCGTAGAGCCACCGCTCTTTTTTCTAACACTATACGACACTCGTATTTTCATGCATGCCCTGCCGTTTCCTATAGTTAGTTTCTTAATTTTCTACCGCTAAAATTAACGATAAAAGCGAATTCATTTTTATCGTTATCTTTCGCCCTTCTCTTATCACCCCACTATTGTCCCACTCTCAACCTCTCTGTTCCCAACCCCTGCTTGGTACTGGGGTTTGTATAAATAACCATGCTTTTCTCAGTACCATTGCTTAGCATTCGGGAGGACGCCGGTTCGATTCCGGGTCCGTCTACCTTGGTCCAAGTTTTTCTGTGGTTTCCTTGGATCACTTAGGCAAATGCTGGGGCAGTAATATTCCACAGATAATCTTTCATTCTCTTCTGTCTTCATTTCGTCCGTCTCAACTTTCTCACCCGAACCACCACCCACCCATTCCCACGATTCCTGAAAGCAGGCTGAAGAGGGCCTTCCGCCCTACCTTCCGGCATAGTCCGGAGGGACTGCCCGCCCACCAGCATTACTGGCTGGTGGGAATGAAACACCCAAAAGTTTTTTTTTCAGTACCAACACTCTAGACTCGACCTTCGAAGTCAACGGTCCAGCCTTGCAGCCGACAGTTCTATAGCTATATGTATATACATACATATACACACTGTTCAACAGCCGAACGTTCCAGCCGTTCGTATCTACAACTAATAGCCTTTAGGTTTCATTTTTATTTATTATTCAGGTTTAAAAGCACTAGCCCAGCCGTTCAGTAGGTAAGAGTAAACCAATTCTATTATTTTATTTTAACCATTAACCAACCTACAGTTATTTGGGAAGGAGTACGCAATGTCCCTCTGAACTTACACACAACTACCCGACTTAACCTAACTTTCTTCTCTTCTCTTCGTCACTGAAGCCGGAAAGCGTCGCAACAAACGCCGGAGGCGAACCTCCTTTCTATCATCGTCTTCGTCAACATCCACTGACACTGAGTCAGAAACGGAGCAACCGAGCAAAGCCTCTAAAGCTCCTCCACTCGTTGTTATTCGTCAAAAGTGGACGATTTTCGTTGCCTATTGTCGTACCTCGAAGAATCTAAGGTTGAGTTCTCAACCAACCAACTTCAATAAGACAAACACCTTCATGTCGTCCTCCGTGAAGTCTACGAAGCCATCTCCACGGACGATATACAGTCTAAGCTTGTTAATAAAGGCTTCGCCATCCGGGGTATTCACCGAATGCCAAAAGGTGAAAAAATCTGGCCACTAGTATCCGTCTGTCTCGACAAGTCTTCTCCTAAGTCTAAGTCAATATTCAAACTTAACAAGTTCTGCGATCTCAACGTCAAAGTTGAGCCGAAAAGAGCTACAAATGCAGTTGCCCAATGTCGCCGTTGCATGAAATTCCTTCATACGACCAATGACTGCTACGCTGCCTGGGTTTGCTCCTTCTGCGGTCGCAACCATGTCACCGCCGCATGCAAGGCAAACGGCAGGAAAGACGCAAACCCCTGCTGTACTAATTGCAAAGGAAACCACCGTGCCAGTTATCGTGGTTGTCCCAAGGTACATCAGAAAATCGTATCACCCAAGAACCCTCCCGGCATCCAGACAATCACCCGTCCTTTAGCCACGCCCGTAACGATGGTCCCCCAAAAGTCCTACGCCAGGGTTGTCAAAGCAGCCTCTCCCACACCCATCCAATAGTCCAACTCAACCACCAGCTTCTCTTCAGCGTCAGTTGCTTCCCCAACACTAGAACAGAAACTCCAGGGCATAGAAGTCGGCTGCCCAACCCTCAATCCCCCAAACCTTACAACTTCGCCAGATTGGCTACGTCTCCGCTACATTCTCGGAACATCCTCCTTCAAGTGTACTTCAATTTGCACAATAGCAGAACCCGACAAAAATGTCAATCTTCTTTCAAACGAGATCGCTAGCGCCATCAAGTTCTCCACGACTTCCCGCCCCTCCTCCTTCTCATTAGAGAAACACCTTCTGCAGACATTCTTACCATCGTCAAGAAACCCCGCCGTCTGTGGCTAAAATACCATGATCCCGCACACCGCGCTGAACTAAACGCCCTCCGGCAAGAACTTAAAACTCGCCGAACCTATATAAGAACAAAGGCTTTCACGGTCGGAATCCATAATAGAATGCAGATTCGGGCTATAGGGCCGTGGTCTAAGTGAACGATTCCGTCCAGACGTTTCGTCAGCTACTGCGGCTGACATCTTCAGTGGTAGTGCTGCGTTGACAACGTGAACGTAGATTGTATCTCGATGTCTCGACAGCGACTGGGTGGAGAGCTGGCTGATCACTGATATTTATACTGTGGCGCAGTGGGAGGGGCAGGGGCGTGGCTTCGTCGCCGTCAGCGACGGCTTGACTCATCGGATGAACGGTCGGTGAACTCGAATGGCTTGTTAGTGTATTCGGTGCTTTCTGCGTAGTTTTCTTTAGGACTGGGTACCATACTTTATTCAAACGAAGCCCTTCTTCTTTTCTATTGAAATTAATCGGATGTTTATAAATTTCAATAGCTTCTCTATGCAAGCGAGCATAATATTGTGAAGTTGTAGATAAAACTGTAGTTCCGTCGTAGTTAATAACATGGTTCGGGTCTCCTATTGAATGCTCAGCTAGGGCCGATTTCTCAGGTTGTAGAAGTCGACAGCAGCGTTCATGTTCGGTTATTCTTGTTTTGATGCTACGTTTTGTGGTACCAATGTAGACTCCTCCGCAGGAACAAGGGATTCTATAAACACCAGCAGATGTTAAAGGGTCTCTAGGATCTTTAGCTGATCTTATTAAGGTTCGTAGCTGTTGTGTGGGTTTGAAGGAGGTTCTGATGTTATGACGCTTCAATAACTTCCCGATGCGATCCGTGACCGTTTTAATATATGGTAGGGAGGCGAAACCTACGGGCGGTGGTTGAGGTGTCTCAGGTACACTTCTCTTGGGATGAAGGGCACGTTTGATCTCCTGTGACGTATAGCCATTGGGTTAAAGGGCTTGATCTAGATGGCGGAGTTCTTGATCTAAAAGAGAAGCTTCACAAATGCGATTAGCTTGATGAATAAGGGTTTTCAACATGTCTCGCTTCTGCGCTGGGTGATGATTGGAGTCTTTGTTGAGGTAACGATCAGTGTGTGTAGGCTTGCGATACACAGTGTGGCCGAGGGATCCATCGGGTTTTCTGTTGACAAGTACGTCTAGAAAGGCCAGTTTCCCGTTGTTTTCTTTCTCCATAGTGAACTTAGTGAACTGAATACGGGGGTGAATTGTATTGATGTGCATCAAAACATTGGCAAGGGCTTCTTCTCCATGACTCCAGACCACAAAAGTGTCATCCACATAACGAAACCAACATTTAGATTTCAAAACTGCAGAGTTAAGTGCTTCTTGTTCGAAATGCTCCATGTAGAAATTGGCGATCACTGGACTAAGAGGACTCCCCATAGCTACCCCGTCTACCTGTTCGTAAAAGGTGTTATTCCACTGGAAGTATGTAGTCGTGAGCACGAGGCGGAAGAGAGTAGTGATGTCTTCAGGGAAGATCTGCTGTATGTACTCAAGGGTCTCCTTGACGGGAACCATAGTGAAGAGGGACACTACGTCAAAACTCACGAGCATGTCGCCGGGTTGTAGATTCAATTTCTCCAATCTCTCGATGAAGTGGGTAGAGTCCACGTTGTCAACGCAGCACTACCACTGAAGATGTCAGCCGCAGTAGCTGACGAAACGTCTGGACGGAATCGTTCACTTAGACCACGGCCATATAGCCCGAATCTGCATTCTACTATCGCCGAACCTAATTTCGTAGTGCCACCTTCGACGATTACATCACTCAGGCCGAAACATATCCCGAAAGCACTTGGGAAGTGATCTCTTCGAAACAGAGCCCCACACCTGTCGCCGCTAAAACAAAATGGCTTCGTATTCGTATTCAAAGCTGCAATATTCGCAGACTCTCTCTGTCTCCAATGCTCCCCACTTCTCAGCCCTGTTGTCTTTGCCGTTTTTCACGAGCAAACCCATGTCGCCTCCCAAAATTCTGTCCCAACTGTTTTCCCCCGTGAAATCTTCCTCACCATCCGATCTCTGACAACTAGAAAATCCCCCTGCGCGGATGGTATTCTCAACGGTGTCCTAAAAGTTCTGCCATCAAAACACATAACCGCACTCTGCAACATCACAAACGCTATCATGCAGCTCCACCATTTCCCTTCGGTCTGGAAAGGAGCCACCGTCATCTGTTTCCCCAAAAAAGGGAAGCCCCTCAGCTCTCCCTCAAGTTACAGGCCCATTATCCTGAGCAAAGTAGTTGAATCCATCCGACTTCTCAACCACGTGGAGCGAAACAACCTGCTACACTAACAACACGGTTTCCGCAGACAGCACAGCAACGACCATCAACTTCTCCGTCTTTCCGAACACATCTCTGACGCTATAAATAAACGCCGTCACACTTCCATGCTTCTGCTCGACATCCAGTAAGTCTTTGATCGAGTTTGGCACGAAGGTCTCATCACCAAACATATCGCCCTCAACACCCCACATTTCCTGATCGCGGTTATCCGTTCCTTCCCCTCTGACAGAACCCTTCATTTGTGCGTTGGTTCTGCTTTATCCGCAAGCAAACCCGTCACGGCTGGTGTCCCCAAAAGCTCAAACCTGTCCCCTGTTCTCTTCTGTTCAACCTTTTCTGCGCAGACATGCCGTCCTACCCTTCAATCGTCACAGCTCTCTACGTCGATGACATCGCCCTTACGAACTCCGCTCAAATCATTCTCCAGTGCTCCGCAAAAATTAACAAGTTTCTGCCCTCCTACCAAATTGGTACCGAAGATGGAAACTCTCCATTAACGAGGCGAAGTTGGAATCAATTCTCTTCTCGCGTAGGACCCGAAATCTCCTGCCATCACCGTTAACAACCACCCCATCAAATGGAGCAACTCCGTTACTTACGTCTGCGTCGTCTTCGACATAACATTAACATGACGTAACTACATCCTTGCCACCCGTGCCAAGGCCCTAGCCGCTTTTATCTCCCTGAAGCCCTTCTTCCAGCTCCATCTCCCATCAAACAAAAATCCGTGCGTTGAACGCAATTGATCCTACGCGATTCACATTTGGGAGTGTACCGATTCCTACCGCCTACAAATTCTTCAAGGCACTTACATGCGGATTCTTTGTTCCACACTCAGTTATCCCCGGTTCGTCAGAAACATTCAAATTCTGAAAGAAACTGGTCTATCTTCACTCCCTGGGGCTGTAATTAGGTTCGCGGCTAATCTCCGGGCCTCAGTGTCAGGTCACCCAAACTCGTCCATCTCGACACTTGTAGACTTCACTCCTAAACCAAACGACCGTTTCAGAAGGCCCTGGCACCTTTTACTCTGAACTTCTTCGCTTTTTAGCGCGAGTGCCAACCAAACTCATCCGAGGTGGGTCATCGATTCCCATTTCCGCCCAATGCATGCTTCTTTCCTACACCCTTCCTGCTCCCAGCCTCTTCCCAGTCTTTCCTGGGATGTATAACCTCCGGGTTGATCTCCCTACTCTAGGAGGGGTTTTAGTTTTTGTTCAACTGTATATATTCTGTTTTATGTTTTATTTTATGGTTAGGATTAAGTGTGTTTAAGTAAACTGTTAAAAAAAGCAGCTACTTATCAACCGACAAAACGAAACTAGTAGTCACTGACCCACGTTGGTGGCGATGTGATGTAAATAGAAACTGTTATTTTCAAATATATGCTCCTTTGAGTTAGGTTATCTTTAAAAATCTTGCATAGCTACTTTTCGTGAATAAAATATTTAATTCTTCATATTAAAGAATTTGGTTAATTTTTGTATAGATATATTGCATTTAGTTCCTTTTTATGTTTTCCCATATATTTTTTCAATTTAGTTTTAATATTTTGTCTTTCATTTTAATTTCTTCTGATTGCACGACATTTGTAAATATTATCCATTACAGTGTAGTACTTGAATTTAGGTAGGTGAACGACAAGCATCCCAATTTTGGTTCATTCAAATTTTATAGTTTGAGAAGCTTTAATAGTTGATTAGGAGAACACACAATAAATTGGGTATATTTATCACTAAATTTAGCAAGCGTAGATGCAACTGAACTGGCCTAATGTTTTAGCAACAGGAGTTTAATACAAAGCTCCCGCGTCAATTCAAGTGAACGTGTAGTTACAGGATAAGTAACGACGGTATCTTCTTCTCAGTTGAAAGTCTCTGATCCTCATTACTCTCGCCGCTAGGGACTGTTCTGAGATTCTAAAAGGCTTTACCTTGGTAACAGATCAGTTTATTTTAGTGTTCATTTATATTATATTGTCCAAATTATAAAGCGAAACGCTGTCCAGAAGAACTCTTGGTCTGAGAGAAAGAAGTTGTTGTTATGAAGTATCATANGATTCCCATTTCCGCCCAATGCATGCTTCTTTCCTACACCCTTCCTGCTCCCAGCCTCTTCCCAGTCTTTCCTGGGATGTATAACCTCCGGGTTGATCTCCCTACTCTAGGAGGGGTTTTAGTTTTTGTTCAACTGTATATATTCTGTTTTATGTTTTATTTTATGGTTAGGATTAAGTGTGTTTAAGTAAACTGTTAAAAAAAGCAGCTACTTATCAACCGACAAAACGAAACTAGTAGTCACTGACCCACGTTGGTGGCGATGTGATGTAAATAGAAACTGTTATTTTCAAATATATGCTCCTTTGAGTTAGGTTATCTTTAAAAATCTTGCATAGCTACTTTTCGTGAATAAAATATTTAATTCTTCATATTAAAGAATTTGGTTAATTTTTGTATAGATATATTGCATTTAGTTCCTTTTTATGTTTTCCCATATATTTTTTCAATTTAGTTTTAATATTTTGTCTTTCATTTTAATTTCTTCTGATTGCACGACATTTGTAAATATTATCCATTACAGTGTAGTACTTGAATTTAGGTAGGTGAACGACAAGCATCCCAATTTTGGTTCATTCAAATTTTATAGTTTGAGAAGCTTTAATAGTTGATTAGGAGAACACACAATAAATTGGGTATATTTATCACTAAATTTAGCAAGCGTAGATGCAACTGAACTGGCCTAATGTTTTAGCAACAGGAGTTTAATACAAAGCTCCCGCGTCAATTCAAGTGAACGTGTAGTTACAGGATAAGTAACGACGGTATCTTCTTCTCAGTTGAAAGTCTCTGATCCTCATTACTCTCGCCGCTAGGGACTGTTCTGAGATTCTAAAAGGCTTTACCTTGGTAACAGATCAGTTTATTTTAGTGTTCATTTATATTATATTGTCCAAATTATAAAGCGAAACGCTGTCCAGAAGAACTCTTGGTCTGAGAGAAAGAAGTTGTTGTTATGAAGTATCATAAATATATAGATACAAATAACCTGCAGTGGCATGTATCGACACCCGAAATATACAGGTACAATGCCCTTTACTAGAATGTATATACCGTTCATCCCCAATACATATATATACACAAACAAATTAGTATTCTACGCCTGTGCTAAATTACTAAGTTCAGACAAGATGTACTTTGTCATGTACTATTATTGAAGGTAGTCATGGGCATACAGCAAGTATGATTATAATCACAGGATTCATAATTGATTGTAAACAATAGATTTTTATCATTCGTTTAACACGTTGACTGCCAAGCAAAATATGATTATGTACGCGCTGAGGCCAAAAGCAAAACATTGTTTATCTGGGTCATATTTGATGATAGCATTATTTCGCTTATTGTAGATCGAACAAATCTCTACGCCACTTGTTTGTTACCAGCAAATGACACAACTAATAACTCACGTTTACCTGAGTGAAGTCCAACTTCTAAATCAGAAATAAGAAAGTTTTTAGGTGATATTGCATGGATGGGATTCGTCAAAATGCCCAAACTTGCAGACTACTGGTCTACAGATCCCTTGTTTAAAACAAATTTTCCTTCTTCTATATTATCGTTTTGAATTATTGCTAAGAATTATTCACTTTGCTGATAATAATGACGTTGCACCAGGAGATAAACTGCACAAAATTCGGAAATTATTAGACAAACTTCAACAAAATTACAAGGCTTTGTATACTCTTGACGAGTACGTATGTGTTGATGAAACTATGCTACCTTTTAGAGATAGATTATCGATAAGACAGTATATAAAGTCTAAAAGGCACAAATATGGTGTCAAGCTATTCAAGCTGTGTTCGGGCACCAGCTATACATACTCCATGAAGATTTACGCAGGTACTGAAGCCAATGGCGAACGGATCACTCCAGAAAATATTGCAATATCTCTTTCACAAAATGCTGTGGGAAAGGGACGAACATTAGTCACCGATAATTGGTACACAAGTGTATCTTTGGCAAACAAGATGATCGCGGCTGACACTCATTTGATAGGTACGATTCGAAAGAATCGCAAGAATTTACCAAAAGACGTTGTGAATAAGAAACTAAAAAAGGGGGATGTATGCGCAATGGAAAATCCTAGTGGAATAACAATACACAAATGGAAAGACCAGAGAGAGGTACTCATGTTGTCCACCAAACACGATGATGAAATGGTTCAAAAAACTAAAAATGGACGAGTTAGGGAAGTTCCTAAGGTTATAGTAGATTATAACCGTGGCAAGGCTCTAGTGGATTTATCTGATCAAATGGAATCCTACTCAAATCCACTTCGACGATCACTTAAGTGGTATAGAAAAATAGCATTCGAATTATTGTTGACAACATCTATGGTAAATTCTTTTATATTATACAAACAAGCTACGCAGCAAAATATTAGCATTACAGACTTCAAAAAGCAAGTTATAACACACCTTACAAATGCGACAGATGAAGAATCAGATATTAAATTACACCCAAAAAGACGTCGAGTACATACACTAAAGAGAATAGAAGGAGAAAGTAAGCATAAAGTAAGAAGATGTTGCAAGAATTGTTACAAGAAGAATAACCAACTTCATGGCAGAAGGTACGCTACTAATCGTACCTTAAAAGTAGATACTTACTGTGACGAGTGTGACGAAAAACCGTTCCTATGTTTACTATGCTTTAACGAATTACATGATGCATAAGAAGAATTACTGCAGCAATTTACCTTTCTACTGTTTTTTGTTTTTTTGAGTATATGTTGAAATCTTTGTTAATTTCAAATAAAATGTTTTGATGTGATATGTTTTATTTAGTGGTCGGACCACACGGTAAAAAAAAATAAATACGATTTCAGGAACCATAAATGTAGACATCTCCTATGGGGCCGTGCTGGTCCCTCAAACGTGTAATTTACTATATAACGCTAACCACCGGCGCCACAGACACCTAAATATTTTCTGGTCCTATCTGACCAGCGGGGCCTGTACGGACATTCTTTAGCTGGTCCCATGGGACCAGCATGGCAGTCAACGTGTTAATTAACTTTTTGAGTATCAAAGTCAACCGAAAATGACGTGTGGGCGGCAGGGGGGTACAGCTTTGTGTTGGTATGTTTATTATTATGTTATGATTATAATTGCCAATAATTATAATAAATATTTTTTATTTCTAAATATTGTCCAACATTTTTACCGAATAGATGGGATGCAATGGTGTTATACAGTAGGTGTATCCCGAGGAGAAGGCACAAAAAAATACGCCCAAGATTGCGTCAAAAAAATCTGAAAAAAATATAAAGTAAAGAACCTTTAAGTACTCAAATTTATTGCGTTAGTTCCATTCTAATATCTTTGTTTATTTTATAAAAAAAAATTTTTAGGATATTTATCCCTATATTTCTTCTAATATACAGAATCAAGTGCTAAAATCTATCAATTCAAATTCTACAGATTGAACACCAAGAAAATGTGAAGTATTAATCTCAAAAGCTTTTGGGCCCAGACCTATATGCCTAACCGGTGATACCCTTTGCGTCAGTTAGTGCGAAATGAACAGTGGTATGTGAGTTGTAAAACTCTACCCTTAGTTTTTTACCAGTTGTAGGTATACAATACACGGATTCAATGACAAAATATTGCTTCCATTAGTTTATACATTGCTATCTAACAAGAGTGGGGAAACATATACTGGGTGTAACAGAATTAGGTGCGGAGCTGTAGAAGTAGATAGAGCACTATAAAACAAGAAAATTAAGGTCCGAAAGTTCGTCATTTTCCAGAAGAACGTAATTGAAGGCACATATCAATTGAATTTTGGCATTGGTAATTACCAGCATCAGTGTACTATTTGTTTTATATTTTTTGCCAGCCAGCCTCTAGTAGCAATACCACCTAGACTATGAAGACCAGGGCTCTTTGACGTCAACGAGCTAGTGAGTCATCATAAGAAGACGGTTAATCAGTTGATTGCATTCATTTTGTATGCATTCATTAGCGGAAGGTTTCCCCAGTTTTAGCTCGTTTAATTGAGTTTTACTTGCTTTTACCTGGCCTATACTTAATCACCGCTTATACAAATTATATTGGGAAAATTGTTCTCGCGTTTTACTTATATTCGAACATTTAAACGGGTAAAATTGCGATAGCATCATTGTGTATACCGAATTGAAAAGTGCTTTTTAGCGCTATTGAGTGAACGTATTTTGGCCCCACTTTTTTATTTTATATTTTTGTTCAGATTATCCGAATAGACATTAGAGCCTCTTTTCGCAAAAATGTCTATGAAAATCGAATGCATGTGTTTAGTTTTCTCAAAGATGATAATTTGCTTAAAAAGTGGTTGCGAACAATTCCACGAGATAATTTTCGTCTTACAAAAAATACAGGAGTGTATGAACATCATTTTGAACATGAAAGTATAATTAGGATAACGAAATATTACGATGACAAATTCGGGGTAATATTAGAAGTACCTTTAATAAAATTAAATTTGTGGAAAATAATTAACGTAAAAACACCCTTGAAAGGGAAACGTTTAAAAGAGATATACGAAAAATCTATCACTTGTCATGCTGATGGTGACGATCCAAAAATAGTTTTTTCACAAAGAATGTTGAATTGGTTAGAACTTTGGAAAAAGTCTGATAGGTTTCCCAAACGTTTAAGTTCACAAAAATTTACAGCTTTACGTCATACCGTTGACAGTATGCCAGAAATTATTAAATACTGTTTTGAAGAATCAAATATGAATTATATTGTAATGTTCGTGGGTTTAACAAATTACCTTTTAAGAAGAGAACTATGTATTTACACTAATTATTATTAAACACTATTAAATTATTACTAACTTAGGTAATTATTCTATTTATTTACACTACTGTTACTATTCACTGTTCTATTTATTTCACTTCTATCACTGTCAATTTATCCCTTGATTCACTTCTGCAACGGTCAATTTATTTCTACTCCTTTCTCGGTGATCGTCTCTTCCTTTTTATACTCCCTTGCCTCCTTTCGGGAACGTTCTCCAGCCGTCCAGAGAAGTCTCGTTTTCTTTGAACGGTTTAATTGCTTTCCCGGAACGCAGGTACGACACACACGTTTACAGATACGGCGCACATGAAGAAAAGCGCCCGCGGCTAGTCGGCGAATCGATAAGCCGCTCACACACACGTATGCCCGATCGCACACAA
>NW_020439061.1:39685-73491 GCF_000699045.2 Agrilus planipennis | reverse complement strand
TCAATTTATTTCTACTCCACTTCGGCGATCGTCTCTTCCTTTTTATACTCCCTTGCCTCCTTTCGGGAACGTTCTCCAGCCGTCCAGAGAAGTCTCGTTTTCTTTGAACGGTTTAATTGTTTTCCCGGAACGCAGGTACGACACACACGTTTACAGATACGGCGCACATAAAGAAAAGCGCCCGCGGCTACTCGGCGAATCGATAAGCTGCTCACACACACGTATGCCCGATCGCACACAATCACGCTCGCACAGATTTGGAAAATGTAGGCATTTAGCAAATAGCCACTACAATATTTCTGTTCGTCAACTTTATGAATGCGAAAAAAAAAATTAGAATACAATCACTAAAGTCTTAAAGTCTAATTGTAATGTAACTTTGACAATTGATTCGTTTTGTGAAGCTGATGATGTCCCGTCAATTGAGGATACAACTATATAAGAGCTTGCTTATTTTGAAAATACTTTTCTATTTATTATTATTGTACAGATAAACGTTATACGTTAAAATAGAATGGTCAAATGAAACGGTTTTTGAGTTTTTTTATCCGTCATCTTCTGCTGTTCTTCTTCTCTTTTTTAGTTTTCAGTAACACTAAACAAAAACTCACACGTTGTGAGCATTTTCGACGCAAAACTAAATTTTGATTACCAAGGGGGCTAAATATATATGCTACTACAAAGGGTAAGAGCGGGGGCAAATTTTTGAATACGTACCATGCGATAAGTCGAAAACCAGGATAACCCAATTAATTGGATCATAGTTAAAAGCTTTTGGCCTATATATATTTCGACAAACACGTATAAGGAATGTATGGTTTAGGAAAAAGTACGTGTTTAATTACCGCTGTTACTTTCGTACATACATAAGTTAAAATTTTAAAAAACTCACGTTAAAGCAACAACGCATGCTGCACATACCAAAAGCCTTAACGCGGAAGAGGGAATTATAGCAAGGACAAACTTTGAGTATTCAATAACTGTATTCGCTTTTAAGGACTTAGTCAATCCTATACTAGCAAAATACTCATGCTTCGCATATTAAGAACGAAGCTAGGGGATGGAGCAGGGTTAATGATTAAACTTAACAGTAAACTAAACTATTTGTAAAAACTGAAACAAGGTAGAACATGGAATAGGTCCGAGATCTGAATTCATTAGTTGTCCTTTACTCTTTTAAATATGTAAACTTTCTTGTGCGTCGAGTTCAAATTTTCAAGAGATTTCTTTTATCAGTCCTGAACAATTAGACCTTATAGCGTGGTATGTATTAAAAATATGTTGGGCTGCACTTGATTTTTCTATATGATTAAGCCTAAAATGTGTGTGTGCTCTTTATATCTGGTTAAAATAGCTCTTTTAGCTGTAGTTGGGGTAAGACCTTTCCTTTTTGTTTATCATTACACCATAGTCTAGATGAACTGATGCACTTGCTGAGTATATCAACATTGGTGTATTTGTCAAGTAGGTACATCAGTCATCTGAGTCCGAATTAAATAGAATATGCTCTTGGTCAGTATCTGACCGAAGCTGTCAGAGACGTAGATAGGGAAAAACCGAGATTGTTTTTATCAGCAAAAGACCTTGTTAAAAAATGAACATGCAATTAGTAGCGAATCTCTACTGTGGTTTACTGCTTATCTAAACCTATCTTAATCTCGTCGTTAAGAGGCAAGATAGAAGCAATCGATATTAGGGAATGAAAAGCTGATTTTATCATAAAGGGAAGTAAATTTACTGGTATGCTATAGTATAACATATGTATATAAGGTTGTTGAAACATTTCAAGGCAGAATATGATCCTAATTTTCACATAAGTTATTTATATAGAGACTCACCCAAGTATATGTACTATACCTTTTCCCTGCTGACACGTCTTTGCTCACTTCTAACGCGGGTGGGAATGGTTCTAATATATATACTTATATGATTAAATTTAACATTTAACTATTTGTACCACTTGAATTCAAAGTGAGTTTGCTAACAATTGTAAGACTCAATCTGAACATTCAAAAGGTGGAAAAAGAAAATGAAAAGAGATAGTGAGAAATAACAAGTGTCGGAAAGAAAGTTAAATACGTTCAATGCTATTAGTATAATAAGTGTGAAAAAGTCAATATAAAACCCTCATCAACTAATGCATGCTTCGGCAAATAAGTAAAGCAATTCAATTTAAAGGTTGCATTATTATCTATTACCTAATAACTTTTTCAAAGTTGTACCTGATGTTTCTGGAATTAAATAACAAGCTTTCGAGGGTGTCAACTAGATTGAATAGAGAATCACATGGTGAGTATAGCAGCGTGTTTAAGAGACAAAAAAAAATACAAGTTAGAATCCGAAGTCGGTCCTAGTTGGCATAAGGATCCTAGCTATAACGTTGGAGAACGTAATCAATACCGCTTGTGGATCGGCTACTACTATACACAAAAACAAATTATTTCATAGTGCCCATCACCTCCTGCAAGCTTACTACTTATTTCAGAAACACCCTGTATACAGACGTGACAAATGAAGAACCGAAAATTAATCTTAATTACGCTACAGAGCATTGAGGAAGGCTCCAACTTATGGGCGAATGGCTGGGGATACAAATAAATAATTAATACATAAATGAGTTCTGAATAGTTTGCTTTTAATAATTACCTCAGCGAGAAATCTATTATCTTACAGTATATTTTGATCATTTTCTAATTTATTTTTACTGTTCCCTAAAATATTTTTAAGGTTATTATTTGTTTCAAAAATTCTAGTTAAATTAAATTCTTTATTAATAACTTTCCTGTTCCTGATGCAATGGGATGGAAAGGTAATTTAAAAACTTTTTATATAACACTGATTAAATACCGACGGAAATTATTTTTTTAATTTAATTATTAGCTCGGGTGTTGATTGTAGCAAGAAAAGTTTCAAACAACAGTTGAGAGAGAAGAAATAATGCTATAAAGCAGCCATTAAACCAAAGAAAAGGAAGTGCGTAGCTACCACAGAGGCTGCTCTATATTTCCATTTGTTTATAGAAAAAATTGATCTCTTTTAAACAATACTATGACAAACTTTCTTGAAATTCCATTTGTCGCTCTTAGAATACGCATATTTCTTGCTACACTCAACAGATCAAAGTACTTACCTCTTATTTCGTTTTTCTATTCTTTTATTATACCTAAGAGAAACTTTTTGTGACATTTGTCTTGAAATATTTACCTACACCCATGTAAGGGGGATAGTAAGTAATCAAATTAAGGAATCAATAGAAGCAAAACGGGTGACCGTCTTTACTCATCCTGATGACTTCCCTGCCATTTTCTGTGCTGCCCGTTAATGATTAGGTAGACCAATATTCACATATTTAATTATTTGTTGACGATCATTAAATAATCATTGTTTCAATTGTTTTAAACAAATTGTTCAAGAGTCAATATATAATTCGTTTATTCGTAACTTTTGGCCTCGCTATTGTATTTTATAAAGGTACCTCTTCACTGCACAGCCAGCCATGCTATATCAATAAATAAATAATAGTAGTCATTTTACGTTTCTGACCTGTTGGTTGTTGTAGAAAATGAATAGAAATAATAGTCTAACACAAAAAATAACAAATAAGAACAACATATCTAGGACCACAGCAAAACACAGAAAACAAATTACAACAAGCTGAGAAAATGGTGGATAACTGCTCAAAATACGATATTTACACTTCCGCGTTCAATTCTTATCATCTAAAGAACGTGTACGGGGTTATTAAATACCGACTTTGGTAAGAAAAAATACTACGAAAATATCAATATTTTGAGTAAATTTCAGACTAGACTAGAGCAGTTATTGACAGAACGCCTACTTTTACTCATCTCAGACGTTGTAAGGAATATCATAAACATAGAAAAGAGATGTCAGGTTGGAATTGCAGCGGACACTAATAAAGAAAAAAGAATAACAATACACCAATTGATGTATAACAGAAAGAGATGCAGCCAGCATCGGATTCAGGAATTTAGTGAACCAAAGACGCCTGTTTAAAGGTATATCTCAAACAGGCAGCTATAAAGCCGACCCTGATTACTACTATTCGGTTTTCTATTTTTCACTTTGTCTGTACTACTCAGGAAGCATCTCCTAACTTAACAAGGGCGTGTTCAAAACGCAGCAAATAAATATAGTCCCAAGTGGAAACAAGAATGAAGATGCACCCATTCTTCCAGATAATTTATTGCGGACTTTAGTCAACAGACATAAACCAATGTATACTTTGTATATCATACTAGATTTTTATGAATTACAATTATGTTGACTTTATTTTTTAAATAAAGTCCACAACAGAAACACATTCAGATGCAAATTAACTCCGCAACTGTTACACGACACTAGTGAGGCCAACACTTCAATATTGCACAATTGTGTGGATACCGTATTTTGAAATACACATAAAAAAAAGCTGAAAATAGTACAAAATAATAACAGGTGTCCTCCCGAATGATATGCAATTGTCTAAACCTGCAGGCTATTCTGCTCGGTAATTACTTTTGTTTCTGGTCGGCGTTTCATACGATTTCTATACAGGTCGCATTCTGCTTGGGAAAATAAGAAAGAAATTGCTGTCATTAGGGACCACGTGGACTGGAAATCAAACAGTCGTAGATACGGAGGACCTACAATAACGGTGTGCTACTGCCAACCCAAACTCGTACATCACGCGCATGACGTCACCTCATGTTTTGTGCAATCAGGTAATGCGCAAGTATCATTTATGTTTTGTATTGTCCTTTATTTAAAAACCGGCTTATGTACTTTTAAAACTTCTTTATAAAACGAATTATGTGTATAATTGTGGTCACATTTTACATACATATCAAATTTTGAACATTGAAAAAATTTTCAGGTAATAATTTATTATGCCTCAACTTGTTGATCACTTAAACTTCGACGTTTAAGTAGGTATTTTTTTGGTATTTTATCTACATTTGTAAATGTAAACCGCTGTTTTTGTACCATTATTTCTATAATATTCGTTCTGTAGTTTATTTATTTTATAATATTAGTATATTCTAGGCTAATTCAGAATGGAACGTAAATTTGTCCGTTTTATAATGTTAATAATTTTAATCTAATTATTTTTTTTGAAGTAAATATTTATTAGCAATTTATTATTTTTTTTATCTTTGTAGTAAAATAATATGTAGTCATTAAAGTTGAATAATTACACAGGTCTGCGATAAAAAAGTTTTTTGTATAAATTTATCTTAAGCATGCAAATGTTGGTCTATATTTTGCAAATATAAACTTTGTTTTAACGTATCACGTCACATTTTTTTTTGTATGTAGATTAATATATGTATATATATATAGCTCTTTGAATCGGCAAATTTATTTGTTTTTTCACAAAATTCATTTTATAGCTTATATTTCTATTTAATACTCTCTGACTGAGCATTATATTATCTTTTACTTTATTTTAGATAGTCTGAAAGTAACTATAGTTGTTTACACCACATGAAAAAAATAGTTTGTAGCGTGCCATTATTGAGAGAGATATAATATTTCCATGCTTTAATATTGTCTGAGGTATTTTTAACCAACACCATCGAAAAGAGCATCGTTAAAAGCATAGAAACATTGGTTATTGAATATTTTTTCGTCGCACTCCATACGTGGCAAGGGTTCAAATAGAAATGTGTTCTCTGAGCATTTATGGGTTAATGTGACGTGGTATAAACCATATGAATATCGTTTTCTATTACTTTTAAGACAATTACGACAAATATTAACAATTTAAGAAAAATCTTTTCAAAAAAAAATTTCGCAGACCTGTGTTATCAGTTAATTATAATAAAAATTAGTACCTCACTAGTTATATATAACATAATAACTTAAAGTCGTCATTACCAGTTGGATTTTTAAAGGAAAAAAGAATAAATTTGTGAGAAAAGAAATTGCTACATTGTATATCCAAAAAAAAACCTATACAAGAATTTAGGAGTAAATTCATCCAGGTGGAGTAAATTAGCATTTGGGTTGATTGTTGTTTTGAAAAATGTTTGCAAAACTTATTTTAAACTCTGTGAATTAATCGTAACATTATTAATGAGGTTAAGACAACCGCATACCGAGTAAGTAAAACAGAACATGCTGGTGTACTAAGCAGGTCCTGTATTCAAAGCAATAAAGAAATTTTTTCAGTTCATTGGTTCTGTTCGCTTGCATAATTATATTTTTCAAACAAGTAAAGCTGTACTGTGCATCAATAAAATAGGTACACAATATCAGGTCAAAGTCAATTTTGTTTGTTATTTTATTTAACTTTTATTATGTTGAATCAAATACATTGTATTTAAGATTCCGCAAGTCAATAAGAAAAAAGGAATCCTAATGGGAATACTTCGTTGCCCACCCGTCCGTTTGTCAATACCTTTATTTATACGTGTGGAGGTATTGAGTTGAAATTAACATCAAATATTCAAGTCTGCTATCCCTTAGAGCCGTGGAAAATTCAAACTTTTAATTTAACGCAAACAAAAGATGCGGTTGTTTATGCCGCATATTTTGACACTGACAAGGGATTCAAGGTTACAGGGTATTTCCTATTGACCTAGAATCGTAAAATTTGGCAAGAAGTAATGTCTTATAGCACAAGTAAACAGAAACATCCGAAAATCGTAAATTTGTAGTTATATCACAAACAGATAATTTTTAATTGAGAATTGGTAATTATACGTTTTGGGGACTGATTTTCGAGGAAAACTTAAAATATACCCGAAAAAAGCTGGAAAAAGCCAGACTCGATTTCCGTAACGGTCGCTCAATATTTACGGAAGTTTGTACGGAACCTTTGCCGGTTTTTATTCGAATTCAATTCATTGCTTTGCAAATATAAATATTTCACTATACGTATTTATCCCAATAACCATGGAATTGAGGCTTTAAATTTATGTAGGGTTAAAATTCAATGTATTAGTAAATTATTTTTTTTCTAATTAACTTTATCCACTACAGATAACCTCAAATTAATAAAGAAAAACTACCTCATCGAGAATCGAACCTGGACCCTGGGAAGGTGACAACACCAACACCGACGATACGTACCTAATGGTATAGATTGCAGAATCGTCGAACCAATGTATAATAGTTATTAGTAACGAAACACCTTAAATTTTTGTAGGGTTAAATTTAATGTATCTAAATTTTTGTAGGGTTAAATTCATTGTATTGGTGAATTAATGCTTTTTTGTCATTAATTTGGGGTTGTCTTTAGTGGATAAAATTATTTCAAAAAAATTAATTAATAGTACATTGAACCACGGAATTGTTTAAAAATATTTTTCCTTTACCATAATAATAAAACTGTCAAATTTATTTTGGGTTGAGATTATTTTACTTTTTTCTTTTGTGTGAGCTTTCCAAGGAGTGGTCAGTCATCTTACTGGGAGCTGTCAAAATATGAAGGTCCTGCTAAATACTATTACTAAAATAAATAAATATATGTTGTAATAGGACCGTAAAATACAACTAGAATATGAGGTAGTGTTCTGGATAGCAACAAGCATTACTGTTGAAGTTTATCTTTTAAATATTCAATCTAGTAGTACTTTCCGGATTCTAACCATATCTTATTGATAAAATTCCCATGACGGATCATGGTGACGTCAAAACTGGTCACAAGAGACACCTTCAATAACCCTACGATGCAGGATTTCCAACGCTGTTACTGAACTTTTAATGTCATCACGATCCATCATGGAAATTTCATCAATAAGACAGGTTTGGAATCTGGAAATCCACTTTCTTCAGACGACAGCGGTGAAAGCATAAATCAATTTCTAATACTTTCCTACTTTTTCGAAATCGCTAATGGAAATGTGGCTAAATTCTAAACGCTCTTTTGTTGTTAAAAATACTTATTCCTTTACGTTTAGGTATGAAATAAGCTTTGACTTCTACGTTCAGGTATGAAAGACTCTTTGACCCTGCTAACTTTATATTTGATTGCTGAATATGAAAAAAAAAAAAGATTAGAAGAACTGGCTGATTTTAGGTACCTAGGAAGTCAAATAAGTCACAACGAAAGAAGTAGTAGCGATATGAAGCAAAGGACAGCGTAGGGTCGAGTCGCCTTCAATAAAATAACTCACTCCTATGCTTGCGAACGATTAATTTAGAAATTCGAAAAATATTGTTAAAAGTGTATGTTTGGAGCGTGGCGCTGTACGGCTACGAAACATGGACGGTGGGCGCGGCGGTAAAGAAAATCTTAAAAGTGTTCAAAATGTGGTGTTACATGCGAATTATGAGGATACCGGGGATAGAGAAGGTTAGAAATGAAGAGGTATTAGAAAGAATAGGAGAACAGAAGACTCTATAAAAGTCAATAAAAAATAGGCGAGATAGGTTGGTAAGACACCTTCTCAGGCATGAAGGCCTAGTCAGAGATATATTAGAGGCAAAAACAGGAGTTAAGAGGAGTAGAGGTAGATCTAGATTAGATTACTTTTCGCAAATAGTTAAGAATGTGGGATGTTCTAATTTTACGGAAATGCGAAGATTAGCTCAGTATAGGAAAGAGTGGAAGTGCATGTCCAACCAATCTTAGGACTGATGACTTTATGATGATGATGATCCTTTACTTTAGAAGAAGGGAAACATTATAATAAATATTTCCAAGAGTACGACAAGAGCTGATTTATCAATTCTATTAAGATTGTTTGTTTCCAGAAGAATGCTTCCCATTCGTGACTTTCCATTTTGTTACCTAATAAGAATTTACTTGTTTCATTTGCAGTCAGAAATTCAATAAATTCTTGTTAAGGAACTTGCCTTATTCCTTATTTATTTCATTTCCTACAGGCAAATATTACTCTATGCCTATTTAGTAGATTTTCGAGAAAACGTTAGTTGTTGTCATTATTATAAATTTTCTTTAGCGCCCTATGTATTATTAGTTATCTTAATTTTCCACCACATATATTGCCTTCGGTTTTGAAGTAAAGGGTGAGAATGGAGCAATGTTGAATGAATAAAGCTCACAGCTTTGAACATTGGTAACTGATGCGTAAGATCGTAAAGTACACACCTAATTTTAAGACAAGTGAAGTACACATTAATTTGTATTTTGATTAATTCGGTGTATAATATGTAGTGTAGTGTATGTTATGAAGCAGTCAAAAATCAACAATTTCAGGAGCGAAACCGTTTTATGGAATGCGTAAACCATCAATGAAGAAACAATAAAATACATTGATGCGAATAAGAATTACTGAAAACTTCAACAAAAATCATTAGTAAATAAACTTTTGAGAAGTTTATTTTGGAAGCACATTTTTGAATTACATTAGTTTATTTATTTACTTTACTAAAACCATGAATAGGAAGCCATACACCTAGGTACGTTTAACTTGACTATTAACATACAACTAATACCAGATGAACTACAACGTCTCCTTATTGAATTACAAATCTGCTGGTATTACCTTGTTCTTATTCATTAATTATTCTTCAACATATCAAACTAAAACTGTGTAGAATTTCAACTTGTACAAATCATTAAATACACATAAAGCTTGTTTTTAAATTGTTATTTACAGTATAAATTTGTACATGATCTTGTGAACTTCAAAATGCGCTCGTTCCATTTTTGTACAACCATTAACATTTACTCGCGCTTTGCACGGATTTTGGATATAAACCTAAGTTGTTTTTAAACAGAAATGGTAATTTGGTCTATGTCTGACTATTCTGATTCCACCAATTCATTACAATGCGAGATACATTTCCAATATAATTATAGGATATTATCAACCAATGGAAAAAATATAGACCCTGGGAATCGGTGTCTCATGTTTCATAATAAATGTACTCATGAATATGCCCTGAGAGGCGTTTTTTGTGACTTAAATGACAAAACTATCAAATAAATAATTAACTAGAAAGATAATAGAATTCAGATCCATTACATTTAAGTCTCTTCTGCAACCCCAAATCAAAAAGAAATGCATGGAGGCTGTCGAAATCGTTGTCAATCGTAGAAATTTCCAATCGCACATACGCCCGCTCAAATAATCCATGCGCCCTCTACTTTCATCTACTATTTAGGTAAATTCGTTCCAAAATCGAATATTTTGCCAAGCTTGGGGAAAAAGTACTCAATTCCGCCGTACGTTTACAACATTAGCTACAAGCAATGACAAAAATAAAGAACATGACATAACATGAAACCGTGAGTGTTGTCGTTGCCACTTCGTAAGTGTTCTCTTTTCCTAACGTAATTCTAAGCAATAAATCAAATCATTATATTAGTACTTACAGATAAACCATTGGCACATTATAAAGAAATTTGCAGTTATAGCATATAAACAATTATTGCGAAACAACTCGAACTGTTTTTTGTCACAACGTTTGAAAGGAGGAACCAACTTGGATGTTGAACCTAACCTTGCCTAATCTGGCATCCTCTGCGCCTTTTTATTCTCTACAACTATTCTATTTGGCGTTTTTTACTGAACTAATTTTCTCGAAAAAATGAAGAAACTAATTAACTAATGACACTAATTTTTTAACATAGCTTTATATTTTGAAAAGAAGCCACAGGCTTTTCAAAACTTTTTGCGAAAAAATCTCTATTGGAACTTTTTCTGTGTTCAAAGACTAATTCGGCTGGTCTAATTACGGTAAGGCGTTTTACTCAACAAGTTTTAGAATCAGCCAATTAACAATGGGGTTCAAATCAATTTAGAAAATACCGAAGAAAGACTTAGGTTCATCGATTAGGTAAAAGAGAGAAAGCAAAAATGCATTTGCAAAATGAAACTGAAAAGAGTACGGTGCTCCATTTAAAATATACTTGAAATTCAAAATGTTTGCTTTTTTTAATCAGTTCAAGTCTATTATGTTAAAAAAAGGTGTAGTATCGTAGGGACTGCTAACTAAATCGTTATGCCAGTAAATGTAGCGAATCCAAAAGCAAATATTAAGTAAAAAATTCTGATTAGATATCCAAATTATATTTGTTATTCGCCAGTACTACAATTATTGACTTATAATTTCTTTTGATAAATCATTTACTGACCAATATTAAAATTTTTATTAAAACTGAAATCTACAAATCCCAAAATCAATCTTCAATTCCCGTCACCAGCTGTCACCAAATTGAATTTGTCCTTCTGATTATAATTCTCTGTAAATTTCAATGAAGAAATTATAACGTATAGATGGTATTTAAGCAATTATTGAAAATTAACATTTGCTAGGGGTTAAGGATATATGATATTGTACGTAATTTTGTTGAAGTTAGTTAATCTTCGTTCTAAAATTAACGAGCAATTTATAATCTTGAATGTAAAACCAGTGGTTTGTGTCATTATGCCTTATATGATTAATTACAGTCAATTCAATAAAGAAGATAAATGAAAATGTCAGATATCCTGCTATATACATACATACGTGGGATGCTTATTTTGTATCATCAACACACATCGCGTATCTGAGAAAAACGACTCAACTGGAAGTAAAAGAATGGGTTTTCATTACTTCCCTAAGGCAACGTATATTTAGTAAAACAAAGCATCAATGTACATGCATATAAGTTAAATATTTAAATAATAATTATTATATACTGAGGGTAACCTAACAAAAATAGCAACATTTGCTAATAGTAAAGTAGTCTAAATGCGATAGCTGTTTCCTTGCTCATTTCTTCATTTCCTAGAAAAATTTTACCTTGCACTTCCTCAACGTGATAATTAAGATAAAAACCGCAGAAATTATACAGGGTGTTCCTGAAATAAGTAGAAAGCTTGCATGAGGCGATAGGGTACTCATCATCATCATCATCATAGGGTCGTCAGTCCTAACACTGGTTGGACACGTACCTCCACTCTTTCCTATCCTGAGCTAACAACCCACATCCTTAACTATATGAGAACAGTAATCTAACCTAGATCTACCTCTACCCCTCCTAACTCCTGTTTCTGCCTCTAATATGTCTCTGACTAGACCTTCATGCCTGAGAAGGTGTCCTACCAACTTATCTCGCCTATTTTTTAGGGAGCCGGACCATAGGTTCAACCATAATGGAGGGGTTCTTAAAGAGAAACCAGACTAAGACAAGTCCCTGAAAGAGGGCAGCAGCTCTTTCAGTACCCAGGGTAGCAGAGATCACGAGAATAGGGTACTATAAAACAAGAAAATTAAGCAAATGTTTGGTGATTCATCGTTTTCGAAAAAAACGTATGTGGTTGTACAGGCAAAGGCAAGTCCAGTTCTGACAGAATCACGCAGTTAACTACAACAATTTATCGCCGCATTCGGTCAACTGGTCATCAGCAGCATCTGTGTTGTATTTGTTTTGTATTTTTCTACTCATGATTGTCTGCTATTTGTTAAATTAGATTAAGTGTGATTGACGATGTTTATGTTACTACCTGTTTACAGTAGTTCTTTGTTCTTTTTAAGTTTTAAGCGTGTGTTACGTATGAATGTAGGCAGCATTGACCAGTTCGTGAGCTACCTGACAAACATTTTCCTAGACGCTGAATTACACGTGTGGGTCTTGTACCCTGACCAGTGCGTAGTCCTCATGTAAATTAGTTTGACTTCTTTATATGAAAAATCAGCGTATAAAACATCAATGCAACACGCCATTAATTTGCACCAACGTGTATGATCGCTGCAAATGAACCAAGCCAAATGCTGAACGTTTTTGCGCTACTCAGAAATAATTTTTGTACTGTACGTACGTATGTGTGTCTGTATGTGTACGGATGTTATAATTATTCAATTGGAAAGAGCAAGAATTATTTAAATTATAAGACTAGAAATTCTGAAAAAAAACAATCGAAATCCTGAAGTTAGTACTCCATATTTTTATACTACACATTGTTTAGCTTGATATTAGTTCATTTCTGTTATAACTGTCAGTTTGGCGTATAATGTAAGATACTCTGCTGCTAAATCTACTCATTACTTGCGGTTAAAAGAATAAATGTGAGTGTGTTGCACGAGTACTTACATAAACCAAGAAAAGGTTAGGTTACCGGCGAATAATGAGGATACCGTGTACAAAGAAGGTTAGAAATGAAGAGGTATTAGAAAAAATAAGAGAACTGAGAACTTTATGGAAGTTAATAAAAAATAGGCAAGATAGGTTGGTAGGACACCTTCTTAGGCATAAAGGTCTAGTCAGATACATACTAAGTCACAAACAGGAGTTAAGAGGAGTAGACGTTGACCTAGGTTAGATTACTGTTCGCAAATGTGGGATGTTCTAGTTTTAGGGAAATGCGAATATAAGCTCAGGATGAGAAGGAGTGGAGATGCGTGTCCAACCAGTCTTAGGACTGACGACCTTATGATGATGATGATGATGATGATATTAGTCATACCATTAGACTTTTAGTACACTAATCGTTTAATCGTCTTTTTTTATTATAGAATTTGAAGTAAATTCACAACAGAAGCACATTGAGGTGCAAATTAACTTATCTTTGTACAAATTTGTGACAAACATTTCTGTAGAAGATACAGCTGCTTCACTGAGAGGTACGATGTCAAGCGGAGAATAGTGCATTTGAAACACCTTTAAAGCATCTGTTTGCAAATGGTTGTTGTGGACTTTGTTCAAACTCTAATAAAAAAGACGAGTGAACAGCCATATAATTACCAAAAGTCCAGTATGATAACCGCAAATACTGCATTTGTCATTACCTTCGATCAACGCGGTTTATTTACTCGTATGTAAATAGTCAATCCGAACCGCTGTAGAAGACGAAATTCTTGTTTTCATACAAAGAGTATATTCACAAAATTGATAGCGATCTACGTAACAATCCCAAACACTTTTGGCGCTTCATAAATTCTCACGCAAATTCTTGTCACAAGCTCCCTACTTTGATGCATTATTTTTTTATAAGGTGCTTACTAATGTTCAGAATATTGTTGATACTTTTCTAGTGTTTTTAGAAAATATTATCAGAGCTTATCTAATTCTGATTTGTTCACCCTTACACTTGAAAACGTCAATTCTTTAAGCTTTACTCAGTTCTCTGTTGAATTCCCGAGGAATGCTTTTAAAAACTGTGATACTAGTATTAATTCTGGTCCTGACGATATCATTCAATATTTCTTCTACGAATGCTGGTCTAATCTCGAAAATGTCCTCCTGCATCTAGTTAACAAATCCGTGAGAGATGATATTTCTCCTAGTCTGTGGAAACTTGCCTTTGTCATGTCAATCCACAAAAAAGGCAACATTTGAGACATTAACAATTACAGACCAATTTCAATTCTTGGCTTTCTTTCTAAACTACGAAATTCTCTCGTTAGCAATTACCTTTTCAAAAAAAAATCCTGCATATTATAATTGATCAGAACTCTACTTTTGCATTGGTCGCTCGGCCATAGCAAACCTGTTACTCTATAATAACGCTATTGCCTCCTCTTTGAAATCTTCAAATCAACTTAACTCCATTTATATTGATTTTTCCAAAGCATTTGATAGCGTTGACTATTCCATCTTTATTTCTAGATTAAATGCTCTAGGAATAACAAGATCCATTTTGGATTGGTTCGCGTCATGCCTTCTTAACCGGAAACAATATGTACGTACAGGGGAATCTCCGTATGCTGTTGTGTGCTCCGACCAATTCTTTTTACACTCTTTATAAATTGTTGTGTCCGCGATAAATATATGTTTATACGCGGGAACTTTAAATTAGGGTTCCTGCGAAAGTCAAAATCAAACTTTCGGCAATGATAAGTCCTTAATTATACTTTATTAAAATTAACAGTACACTATTTATTTACTAATGAACTTTAACTACAATTATGGAACGAGACAGTGACGATTTAGAAACGATTTTAGATGACTGCTTAGATGTTCTCCTTTTGCTTTCTCTTTTCCAGAGGTTTATATACCCTCGGCTGGCTTGGGGTGAATTCAAAGAATTTACTAAAAAGCTGTCCTCGAGTCAAATTCGAGGACGTAGCCATAAATATCCGGTTAACAGCAGATTTGTACTTTTTTTTAGACGGTTTGCTTAATTCTAGGAAGGCTGGAGAAAGCTAGGTAGGTAAAAGTGTATACCTAGTACTGCCTGTCCATAACAAAATTATGTCACTACCAGCTTAAAATTTGCTAAAATTCTTCTCTATGCCGACGACATCAAGATATACTCCTCAATTACAAACTTATCAGATGCTGCCCACCTTCAGTTCAATCTTGACTGCCGTAGTGCTTGGACCTGTTGTAACAAATTTTAATCTGGAAAAATGTGCCGCCATAACTTTCAATAGGAAGCGCTCTCCACTGACTGTTGAATACAAAATGGGTGACCTTGTAATCAAGAGAGTTCAACAGGTATTTAACCTTATGTTATTTATTCATCATCCTTCGACTTCAGTGAACACGTCAATTCTATCTCTCTTAAAGCGTGCAAAATGTAAGGTTTCATTTATAGAACCACCAGGGTCATCAGTCCTTATTCATTGATTCACCTGTATAACTCCCTTATTGTTCCTATACTCACTTACGGTTCCAATATCTGGATGCCCTTTACTGTTGATAACTACAAACTCCAGAAGCTGTTCATAATAAGCTTATCCGCTGTTTTTGCTTTAAATGTGGCTAGCCCATGAGTTCTACCGATCACCATTACACTGAAGCCATCACAAGATTCAAAGTTCTTTCGCTTCTTTCGCTTCACATCATGCTTATTACGACGGTCTTATGGTATTCAAATTAGTCAACAACCTTGTATCTTGTCCACAATTAAATAATTTGTTCATCCCAAGAGACCTCCCTTACATGGTTAGAAAGGCTACGGAATTCATCGAATATAACGCTGCTCCATCATATATATTTTATTCATCAATTCCTAGAACGTGTAGATTTTGGAATTCTCTGCCCATGGAATTAAAGTCGTTAAATAAAATTAAATTAAATTTTCAAAAAAATGTTGAAACTTCATTTCAATTTTAATTTTTGTTTAACCTGTAATTTAATTTCAATCGTATCTTATATTGTACCCACATATCTTATCTTGTTACTTTACTTGTATAAAAGCTTATTAGCGCGTTTAATAAAATAAAATAAAAAAACCTAAAGTAGTACACACGAAATAGCACAAGACCTTGGCGTCTTTCATATTAGAGTTGGCTAATTTTTAAGTGCAGTGAGTACAAATCTTGCAGGAAACTGACTCAGCCGAGAGGGGATTTGTGTCAGTGGGCAAAAAAGTGCTTCAAAAGCCAATTTTTTCCGATGGGTGATGATAACATTCTTGGTAATCTAGATTTAAATCTTAAGTTCTTAAAATCAAATATTCATCATACAAANTTAGCAACGTACCATATATGTAGCAATTTACATTTATAAGTAATTAACTGGATTTTATAGAGAAACAATTTTAAATAAATGTTCGAAAGTGCTACCTACCTAACACCACCTACGTCCACTCTTTAGAGAATTTCGGAATGTAAAATCGGGTATATGTACGATTCGAATTAAAACGAGATAACATTTCATCAGTGATCTCAAATTTATTACATCCCCTATTCATTTACCAAGGAGAAGCTCTTAGGATCTACCTGAGAAGCTTTCGAGAATCAAAAGAGCCGAGTTTGCCCGACTCTGTTGTAAATTAGAGAGAATTTTTATTTTTATGGAGTGAAAATACACAGAGACTGTTCAAATGGCCATTTGTTCTATCAACAAAATATTTTAAGAAGTTAGAAAAACAAGGCAACAGGTTGGCAGAAACAAATATCGTAGTCCCACTACATACTACTATTTGAAAATATTTTTTTATCCCATATGCACGAATTATCGTACGTTTAATAGAAATTTGAATTACGATATCGTGCATCATATTTGAAGCAAAATTATCGTATGTCCCCATAATTATCGTACTGGTTGGCAACGCTGATTTCATCACTTGCCACTTATCTTAGAAACAACCTTAATAATACACCAAGTAGAATGATGCAACATGCACTACCATTTTCAAATTCTTATTATCGTTTTGATAGGAATTACTGCCAACCTTAATAAAAAAAAACTTTCTTAACATTTGTATTTTTCTTTTAATTGGCATTCACGATAAATTTCATTCATTTTTAAGGTACTGAATGCAAACACAATCACGCATGATACACGTAATTGTCGAAAACTGAAACAGTGAACAATGCCATATTTAAAACTACAGACATAGTTATGCGTACCAACAGAAATTTTAAATAATATATATATATTTGAAATTCATTAATCACCTGTAAAGTATTTATATTATATATTATCTACCTAATTTTGAAGATATGTCAAAACACATGTAATGACTCAATGCAACTCTGAAAATATTTGGTATATGTGAGCATGCGTTACCACATTCAGATTGACCAATAAGGACTTCGTTAAACAGGTGATCACGTTTTTAAGTTTGTTTTGGGTTGGTATATGTTGAATGTAAGTAGTGTTAGGTTCCACCCTGCTTATATGTATTTTCAACGCTCTGTATGTGTATTAACTTTTAGCCTGTAGATAGAATGATAGTTAGTTAGTTTTTGACTAGTATGTAACTAATACTCAACACTCAACTCGACCCATGTAAGTTCTTTTGTACACCTTTTAACAAGAATTAAACTGTTAGTAGTTTTGCCACTTGGTTTTTTCTTTAAACAATTCCACTACAAATTGGAGTTGCAACAGTAGATTGTTTAGTCGATGATAAAAGAGTTAAATAAAGTCTCTAAAATTGTCAAACATATATTTATTGTTTATGATATTTTGCTTAAGTTTGTTTCATCCTCAGAAATGGAAAAAAGTAATAATGAATATTCAAACCAAAACGGTTTTAGTTTACATAGCGTTCATTAGGTAGCAGAATTACAGAAAGAACTGGTCGTACATTTAATTGAAAGATCTCCGCATTTGCCGTAATAATAAAAACAAATCAATACGAAATGTATTGTAGGTGACATAGAGAAATAATGCTTACGCAGAAATTAAAAGCATTAATTACTTATTAATAAGCTTCCATTAATGCCATTCGTTCACAGTGTACTTGTTTCTAGTAATTTTTATAAAAGGAGGTAAATATCCAACTGTAAGTTACAAAATTTGGAAAAAAGGTATAAGAAAGGAGCTCTAGGGTTTCACCTTTCACCCAACAAAAGGTTTATGGCTGCAAGTTTTTTAGTTCCGACATTATATAGTTTTTCTTTTATTATCCAGCTAAATACAACACGCTTCTCTGGGCCTACATTCTCACCTATTCTAAGCGGGTGTTCGATTCGTAAACCCAATCGTACACCAGATTGGAGAAATTTCAATTAGTTTCCAAACATTCTTTAAGACCCTTTGGTCGAAATATAACAATACCCGGGGTCGATTAACTGTAATCACCACATCTCCTACACCACCTCAGCAACCGATATGCAACCATTTCAGTTCACAGACAAGACACAAAGAAGGCTCTAGGCTGCTACTCGGCTCACTGGTATGTAACTAAATACTATCTTTAATCTTTTGTGTGCGCTTGTTGTTGTTTCCATGAATAAGGAAGAAGGCATTTCGTAAGTATGCGAAAAAAAAAATTGCGTTGAGACTGGAAAGTTCTTGATGACACAGAATGCTGGTAGGTTAATTGGACAACTGGATGTAGTATTACTAAATCATTAACCACAACAAGTTACGATAAGGGCTAAGCAACTACATATGAATGAAATGTAAACAACGTCACCTACTTATCGAAGAGTTATCAATTCCAAAAACATCACCAAACACATACATTCATAAACTGCATACATTGTTCAAAATTAAAAGCGAATACTGAAAGACATGTTTCAAGACGTCTACCAAAATTACTTTTCACACGCGCAAAAGCGTCGATCATTTGCCATCTACCTCCTCTCTTCCCTTGTTAGTAGTTCCTCCTTAATTCAGCAATTCCCGATACCATAACAACAAATTAGTCACTGGCCTTGAAAGAAGAGTTAACGTTGCTAGCAACCGTTCTACGATAATATACTGACGTAGTGTCAATGACTGATACTGCTAATTCAATACGGTGTTGCGTTGTCGTATTTCTCTGTGTGATTAATCTTTTTTTCATGTCACTTTTGAAATGGACTAGAATTTAGCACAATTCCACTATGGTATTTTTTTCGTAAAATCGACTAAATTTATTTGTATTGTGTCTTATAATTAACAAGATTTTTTTACTTCTGAAATATTATGTCGGGTAAGTGGTGTCTATTCTCCTGAATGCGGTGTTCCAGCCTTTGCAGAAAAGCGCCTCTCACACGTTCGATGTTTTCTGGCGTTTTTACTGCCTTGGTCGGACTATATGTCTTCTTTTTCATAATAGGTCCTGTTATTCATAGATTATTTTTTAACCCAACTGAGAATTGTGTTGTAACGCCCACGATTGAAACGTACACGAAAAAGTCACTGCTCGGTAATAACATAGTCATAAAAAATGGACTGAATAATACCCTCATGAAATTGGTCACACTCTGGAATGAGACAAAACGGCCGTGTGGCCAACACCTTTCTCTTCCTGTTTCTTTACTTCATTCATCCGCTCATGTGTGACTGTAACGTAAACTAATCAAAACTCTAGAACTATTTATCTTACTGCATCACTTTGTCTGAGTCTTAGAGCCTTTTTACACGGACCACTGAAGTGGCTGCCACAATCATGCAGCGAAACATTATTGTTGATAGTGATTTTCACACGGGCGGCAGCCATTAATTCAACAGCACTCGGTGAAGTATCGAACGTCAGTTGTACTATGAATGCACTGCTAAAATAGAAGCGCTTCTAACGTCAGAATATAGAAGAGCATTGTTTTAAATGCAGTTGTTCACGTGAGCCACAAAAATAGTGGCAGCAAATTGGTAAACGTGACAAATTATATGCCGTAAATACAGAAACATTCAAAGTAAAATCATCCGGCAATCTAGGATTACAGAAGGGACGAATATGGCAATAAAACAATTAAATCAAATAAGTGGGAAGAATTAATTGTAAAGTACGTTCCGGAATTCGAAGAGAAGTCCAAGGAAGAAAACCGAACGATTGGTGAGGATTATGATTTATTATGATTGTTTCATTATACAATTTACATTAAGCAAAATAGTGAGTTTATATTCAGTTTTCTGGTACTATCTGCACTTTTTAACTGAATACTACTGTGTGAATTATTATCTTGACGCAGTGGCAGCCACAGGTGGTCGTTAAAACGCCCGCACGATAAATACATTATTGCGATCGGTTGCGTTACAGTGGCGTCACTAGCCACCTGTGTGAAAAGGTTCTTATTGTCGCCAGCAAAGTCTTGATTACAGAAAACATGTAGATGCAAAGTTTCATCAGCGTTAGTCTTGGAACTTCCGTAGAAAATTGCACAGGTACTTGTTGCCCCTCAGATATCATAGTGTTCTCTTTACATTTATAAAATCTTGATTCTTTGGTTTCTCCATGGATCTACTCTCAAAATTCATTGCAAAACTTAGAACTGGCCAAGTCTTTCATTCAAATTTGAGTCTTCATTGGCTTCGCGTCTTGCATTATGAATGTATATAATACTTTGAGAAATAACGATGTTCCCCCTTCTGTCAATATCAATTTTCAAATAGGATCCTGTTAAATCCTTGGGATGGAGCTTAATGCAATCCATACATTGATTTCTGTGAGAATAGACACTTCTTCAGGCTAACTAATTCTGATACCGTCATGTAAATTGATTCTTCTAATCATTCATAAAGAAATACAGTCTTTACATCCAGTGTCTGAATATTCCATTGAATATAAAAAATAATCTGTGAGAAGATGAATTTACCACTGAATTACAAATATGTGTATGCTCCATATCATTCTGATCTTGAGTAGACCTTCTTACTATTAATCTTGCTTTAAATTTACCATTTTGTTTCACATTCACATAGCTCATGTTTTATTTTTCATGAGAATGTAGGAACACTTCGTATATTATACAGTTCGTGGACATACGGTATGTGTGCAAACGACTCAACATTCCTATCGTCGCTGTCGACCATCAACGATAACCTTCTATGAATCACGACAAGGGCCTGGATGACGTTGTAGAAATTGCCGACAGCATAATTGACTCGGTACACGGACACACCATAGCCAGTGCAACCCCTACTGTCGTACAATACAGAATCTGGTAGAGATGGTCAACTCCCTCAAAATGTCTTGCAAACAGACTCGTCTTCGTTTGATTATTGGACTTGCAAATAGCCATTGTCACATCATCATCCAGCGCCAGTCTTGCAAACAGACTGAAGTCTGCATCTTTATTTGTTAGTGTCACGCACGCTTTCTCCTTTTGTCGCTTTTTTCCATTTATCTTTGTCTTTTGAATTGATAGCTTTATTATACGAAAGTAGAGCTTTATTCGCTTCCTGTTCATCTTCGCTTAGAAACGTCATAATATATTCTTTAAATCTTTATGGTAGTTGGCCTTGATATGTCCTTATGTCTTGTTAATTCATTCTTTGATATTTGTTTGTTCGACTTCAGTAGTTACTTTACGAGCAAATGCACTCAATCTTTTAGATTCAATCATTGTTTTTGTCCCAAACGTTTTTACTAAAATTTTCACATTTAATGTAATTAATTGTAACTTGAAAGATAGCCTGACAGGTTCATCGCATTTATAACAGTTACCTTTTAATTTTCACTTTTATCGTAATTAATTGTAACTCGAAAGCTATTACATTTGCAGATTCATCGCTGTTATAACAGCCACCTTAAATTTAATGACACTGAATGAATAAAGAAAATTGAATCACTTAATTTAAATAACGGAGTATGTTTCAAAATATTTTCTTTAAATATATTTCTCTGACTTTTAGAA
This sequence comes from Agrilus planipennis, assembly GCF_000699045.2. NCBI lineage: Eukaryota > Metazoa > Arthropoda > Insecta > Coleoptera > Buprestidae > Agrilus > Agrilus planipennis. Next base: position 51,627 of record NW_020439061.1, on the reverse strand, counting down.
GTATACCAAGATTCAGATCGATAAAAAGCTTCTTATTTAATATTAACTTTTAAAGAACGGCATGGGCTAATCCCCCTATACGAATTGTCTAATTGAATTTTGATACGAAGCAGACTAAGTAATGATGAATTGCCATTTTTGAATTGACGCTGTTCAGATTCGGATCTAAAGACCGTCATCGGAAGCAACTACAACCGGCGATGAGCTTTAGACCCAAATCAGGACAACATCAGTCCACCTACTAGCTGTGAAAGTCTTCATAAATTAATCATTTTTGGAATTCTGTTTTCTCGCTCAACATTTAAAAATATTCAATTCACATGATATCAAAATATAAAAATAGTAGGTACTTGTTAATTATTATCAGTTAGAACATAATAATTCACCATTAATTTAATATGATTTAAGCTGATTAAGATTGTTTTAAGTATGCAAATATTACAAAACAGAAAAATTTCAACAAATATGTAAGTACCTATATTTAACAAAATATTGTTTCGACTAAGAAGCCATTCTCAAAAGAACAATTACACTAGATTATAAAGTGGCTGTTACATCTTTAAACGCATAGATTTAGGATGCCTTAGAGGTTACCGGGATTAAATGAATGGGGAGTTGAGAAAGCATCGCTCTCTTTGGTCGTTAACACTCACAATGGTCAAAATATATTAGAATTTTTAAAATAAGAATAGTTTGTGAAGTTTGTGACGAATTTTGTTTTTATTTAATGTCTAACATGATTGAGTTAGAGGAATTTAGAAATAGATTTCTCTCATATTTAAGAATGCAATACTCCATCTCTGAAGTATGAAATAAAGTAACAGTAACATTGTGTGGACCGAATTAATCAAACATACATTAAAAATAAACGGAACCAATTTGATATTATAAGTAGGTGCATAAATTCGAAGGGCACTACGCATGCCAAAAGTATGAATATACAGGTACGCGTCGAAATCGAACATAATGTCCTCATAATATTCATTCAGTGGTGGGAATCGAAGTAGAAAATAGTTAAAACACTTCCGCCTCCGCCATCCGAAACTTGTGTGACTGTAACTTTGTAACTTTATGTTACTAATTTACACCAACCTATTTACATTCGATTATCTACTTTACCTGTCAGCTAATTTATATTGTCATTGAACTTTCTTGGTAGTTCTTCATTTTTCCAAAAAAACTCTCGAAACTTGTTATGTGGTCATGTAGGTATATTACTTGCCACTGACTAAGTAAAAAAGTGAAATTGAAAGATTATGTATTTGTCCTAAGGACAACTTTTAAAGTTCCACGGACAACTGATTTAGTTGTCCGAAAGACTGGTTGTCTCAGTGACATTTTTTAAATTATGTGTCTTTTCATAAAGAGTATTTGTTTACTGTGCTTGATTACATTGTTAACATAAAGTGCAGAACTAAAGTGAACTGATCAATAGCAATTGATTAATGTAACTAATGTATTTATTCAGTTTTCGCGCCGGTCCAGGGGACAAACAATAAACACACCCNTATGTGGTCATGTAGGTATATTACTTGCCACTGACTAAGTAAAAAAGTGAAATTGAAAGATTATGTATTTGTCCTAAGGACAACTTTTAAAGTTCCACGGACAACTGATTTAGTTGTCCGAAAGACTGGTTGTCTCAGTGACATTTTTTAAATTATGTGTTTTTTCATAAAGAGTATTTGTTTACTGTGCTTGATTACATTGTTAACATAAAGTGTAGAACTAAAGTGAACTGATCAATAGCAATTGATTAATGTAACTAATGTATCACGGTGTTCGGCCGCCTGACGCCTTCGCTGACGTTAATTCAACATGGCGGCTTGAACTATTGTTTACTAGACAGACTTACTTGTTGTCTCAGCTACTACTGCGCCATCTCTGTTTTGGATTTGTAATCAAAGACTAGTTGTCCGAATGACTAAGTACAATGCACTAACTTTGTGGGACAAGAACAATTCACAAAAAAAATAGAATAAAATAAAAACCTTTTTTTTTTATAAAATGTTTTCCTAAAAATAAAAACCATAAATATCTGTTCTATGATTTTATATTCATTGCGTCTGAGGATTTATATCGGTGTAGATGAGTTTCTAGTTTAGAAGTGGTGAAGGGGACACAGAATTTGACATAAAAATGACCCAAATGTCCCCCGGACCACTCTCAAATGAAGGTGACACAATATAATAAAAAATATATTTTTGCCTTAAATACATTGATTTAAGTGTGTATTCATTAATCATGTATAAAGAAAATACGTTTTGGTATTATTTATATTAATACAAATCTGGGACCTGGTACGGTTGTCCAAAGCAAGAAAAAGTTGATTTACCCATGTATCCTTCAACGTTATGGTGCTTTTCGACATCGCTACAGAGGGCATCACCTCCGCCGTTTTGATGATGATCTACGTATGCATCTTGTCTGACATAATTTACAGCTTCTGCAGTGGTTCTTTTACTTACCTATTGATTTTTTCCTACGGTTCACAACATAAACATATCATGCGTGTTTTCCAATTTACAGGATTCGTCATTTTTCACTATCCTGCCGAACTAGACGGAAGTTCACTCTATATTTAAACCTTTATTTACTAAAATAAAAATTATTGATCAATGAAGTATTTTTGTGGTTGCTGATGACGAAACAAGAACATACAAAGTGAGATTTGCAGATACCCCGTACTACTAACTATCCTTGGCCTACTACCTTACTAAACTACAGAAAATGCAAGAAATACAACAGGACAAGTTAAAAAGTTTACATTAATGGGGCATATCGTCAAATGAGATTAAACATCTGTTTATTGAATCAAATAAATCGCTACCGTATTGTCACTAAATCGTCTGTAGAATAATCCAGAATAACCATCTGGAATTTGACTTTATAGTTATATGAGTAACCAAACAAATTATACTTCCAAGGGATGTTTACTTTGGTAACCAAATTAATCCAAGTAGTTAGAAACTGAACAAAATATTAATTACAATGTGGGGTATACTCAGGCACTAAGGTACAACATAGTGAAAGTTAAGCAAACAATGCTTTGTTTTCCTTCATAGAAAGATGTTAATGCAATGGTAATTAATTTTATAAATAAAATTCACTGTACATTAGTTCTCTTACATGTAACATTATCTAAACCTTGTGTGTTATATCGATTTGCCTAAAGACTTTAAAGTAACGTATGTAAATATACAAAGCTATGCAAAAGGGTTAAAATGGAATTTTCATCCATCTACATTACATACATGTTCTTGTTTTAAAAACTTGATTCTTGTTTAAATACATACGCATATAATCTTAATTACCTAATTCAATTAATATTTTGTATTAAGTTACTTTAGTACAGGTATTAATTCAAATTGCATATTTTTAGTGTTTAGTAAATATCTCACCAGAAAAACGTATTCATATGCTTTGTTGTATTTAACTAAGTATTGCAAAATTGTAGAATAAAGACGAAAAAGAGCAATTCTTTATTTACTTTTTAAGTTTTTTTGAACACGCATCTCCACTCTTTCTCATCCTGAGCCAATCTTTGCACTTCCCTAAAACTAGAACACTCCACACCGCCCTATATCTTTACTGCTCCTTCCATCTAGAGTTATCTGGTTTCCTACACCTTTTATTTGATAATTTTGATAATTTTCTTTGTAATACATTTACTTTCATATATTTACAAAACATTAGACAACACCATTTTGTCAGAACTTCGGCACCCTCAAATCGTATTATTGCTAAAAGATTGGCAATTCCGATGGAAATCGATTAGATTTAATATCATATCAACAATAATAACTTCGTAAATGGAGTTTACATAGTCGTCAAGAGTGTTTGTGAAAATACTAAAACGGCCACTTTTAAAGTATACTTTGCAAGTTGCTCTTGTCTTATCTAACGTTCAAACAAAATTTCTCTCTATTTTTGAATTTAATAACGTTGAGTTGTTAATTAATTCTGTTTTGATAGTAGGTAGATAATATGGATTCATATAATAATAACATCGCCTTCTTTCACTACCGCTTAACGATAAAAAATTAGCAACGTACCATATATGTAGCAATTTACATTTATAAGTAATTAACTGGATTTTATAGAGAAACAATTTTAAATAAATGTTCGAAAGTGCTACCTACCTAACACCACCTACGTCCACTCTTTAGAGAATTTCGGAATGTAAAATCGGGTATATGTACGTATGTATGTACGTACTGAAGGGTTATTTGTATAAAAAAAAACCGCGATGTTGCCGCAGGACTTTTATAATAATGCGTACGATTTAAATCCAGATCATTGTAAAAACATTTATTTTGTAGATTTTCCATAAAATTCAACAGTAGGTGTACCATATGAAGCCTGATACATTTTGCTCATCTTGCATCAATTAAATCTATTTTTCCAATTTATAAAAAACTTCTTCGAATATTTACTGAACTAATAACTTTGGCCCTCGTAATAATTGTGTAACCCTAAGACCATTTGTCGATTAAAAATCTCAAAACTCCTACGGTTAAAAAATCAGGTAGCTTCCAGGTAACATTAATGTTTCCTGAAAGATTAATCATATTCTCTTAAGTTTCATGAAATGAGAGTGACTGTATTAATTTCAACGCCTGACCTATGATCTGCACTGGTTTGTGATCTGCAAGATTATGAATGGTTGTACTAATCGGGTATGTATAATACGTGTGCAAATGATGTAGTATATGTGGTAGAAATAGATACACTTTTAGTCAATGTCGTCTTCAAGGGGACTAGAGGGGCTGTAATTCCATACTTTATACTGCATGATCAGAATCATCACATATTAAAAGGTCTATTATTGTTCTTTAATCCTTATTTACATTGTCTTTGTTATTATTTATAATACCATGTACAGAGTTTTTGTTCTAATGTAAGTTTGGGTGGACTAAATGTCGTTTTTATGTAGTTTTATATAGTTTAGGTGGTTTTAGGACTATTGTAGCAAAACTGTATTTATGTTATTATGTACTGGCTTTTCCCCGCGGCTTCGCTCTCAGAAATTAACATTGTTTCTCCATAAAACCTTTTAACTCCCAATTCGTCCTTATAACGTTTTAATTTTATGTAATGTCGCCTTCTTAGATTTCAAATATAAACGTAACAACATTTCATCCTTAAGGTCTTTCAGAAATTAAATGAGTGACCATTAAGCCCAAGTTTCAAGTAAATCTGACGACAAATAATATATGTTCCATTTAAACATTGCAACTCCTCTTCACCGCTCCTCCCCCCACGGGAACGGGATAAAAAGTATTCTATGTCCTTCTCCTAGTTGTAGGCTACCTCCCCACCAATATTCAGTCAAATCGGTTCAGTCGTTCTTGGGTTATAAATAGTGTAACCAACACGACTTTCTTTTATATATACTGATAAATACTTGTAGCATTTTAAAATTAAATCTGAGGACGACCTGGCGAGTATTCGTTCTACGACTAGGACAATGCTGAATGTAACGGTTTCAGAGTCTTTTTATTTGTTGGACAGACTATTTAGATATTTCTGACTGTTTATTAACTTTACTTCAAGCCTTCGATGGTACTGAGATCGGAATTACTTCAGGCAGCATTCAGAGAATTGCAAGTTACATTACTTATATCCAGATTTTTGATGATTCTATAGAATATTGCTTTCATAATGAGTTGATAAGAAAGGATAAAATTTTTTTAAAAATTGACGCAAATTATATTGTAATTTATTTAGGGTAAACGTGTACATCTTCTAAATCTTCTAATATATATTGTGTCGTGTTTTCTCGGTTGTCATCAGTTCAAGTAGATCTAGTAAGTTGTTTGTGGCTGATTGTTTGTTTACGTTATTTGCTTTGTCTTCCATTACTGACATTTCAGTGAGATGCGTAGGCTTGAGAAGCGTAACGAGCTGACTGCAATTTTTGCCATATTCCCTTCCTCTTTGCATCGAAAACATGTCAAAAAGTTTTCAGAAAAATAAATCCAATCAGAATGTATTAAATGAAGTGACTATTAAAACGTCTGATAAAGGAATGAAACCAAATAAATGGTTTATCTTATATATAGTATATGATTTTGTCGTTTAATCAAAATTTTTAGTTAAAAATCACAGTAATCACACGAAAACCATTCCTTCTCCTAGTTTTGAGGAGTTGAAAAAAAAAATAGGTAAAGCCACCAAATTGAGCCCTGAGCTATAAACGAATCAATCAAAAATAATTCTTTTTTGAGGGTCACATTTCTGCAAACAACAAAACAAATACATGGCAACACACATTTCGTAACTGCAACCTAACCTAACTCAACCTGGCCTGCATAAGTAAGTGAACAATACTTCTATTAGGCTACGGTAGGAAAAGGCAGCACTCACAAACAGCCGCCGGCAATCAATGTATTAATTTCATCACATACATGCTTGTCAGTGACAATAAAATGATATTTTTGAATTAGCTGACGACTAAACTATATACCAAAAAATTAAATTATTTAAAAATAACTAATTTTTGTTGTCATCAATATGTTTAATGTCAATATTGCGGAAGTTTCCATTTTGTATCTGACTCTGCCTTTGGGAGGTATCTATACCTAACCCACATAAAATATCCTAACTCATACTAACAAAAACCGATCGACACAAAATTCTGAGAATGAAACTCGACGATTCCTTCATTCAAAAACAATAAGAAAACACAAGTTGATATTCAATTTTCACTTTGCTACATAACTCCTGCACCCTTATAAACCACTCTATCTCAGCCACTCTTTATACCAACATCTTCCGATATTTCTCTATTCGTTTTCACTCAACATGGTTTCTGTAACCAAACTTTCTACTTTTCTTTTCAATAAAAAATTTTCTTTATCGATCATAATGACTAACTCAGAGTGTATACCTTGACTAGATCTTTTAATAAGCTCTTTGAAGAAATAACTGTTATTCGGTAGCTCGGAGATTTTTCTTACCACTTTGAGCCGATTTCATACTATCTTAAAAAAAAATAAATTTAATCTCTCCCCTATTTTTCATTATAATCATTTAATATACTCTTCAATGCACTATATACGAATAATAAATATGTACATTGATTGAAGAAAAAACATCTTAGAACTGTTCCAATGAAACCGACCAGAGGGGTGAAATGTTATTTATTTATGATTATAAATTAAATAAATAACATTTGACTCATATGGTCGATTTCACTGAAATTGTTCTAATTCAACATTGGGGAAGTTAGTACAAAAGAAAAAATACCTTATAGTTGTCCATACCTGACCTCCAACTGAATTGTACAGAAGTTTTCATTTATGGTTATTAATTAAAATGAATAGGCAAATACACTGCTTGTTGTATTGTTGAATACTAAACTATATTTTTTAAGTATGTATGGAATTAATGGCTTCATTTTGTTCAAACTATAAATAATATCTAGTAACATAAGTAATATTAATGGTGATATAAATGTGTAATGCAAAAACTCTCACACACACAGAGTAACATCCACTGACGCATAAAACCGTGATTTATATGCATTTAATGAATAAATTACTATTAATCCCCGAAAAACGACAGAGCGAGGAGAGTTTGAATGAGAATTATATTCTGTGTTTAGTAGATATATTAAAACAACCTATTGTAGGAGAAATGCATATTATTTTTATAGATGATGATATATTTCACCTATTTAATTAACTCATCACCACTAGCATTACAGCTATTTCCTCCTACCAGCTTTAGATAACAACATAGTCCGTTAATTTCTTCCTGTTCACCATCTGCCATAACGCGGCATTGTAATCATCACGGGTGGGAAATGCTCTCAGTAAAATTTCTTTTCATTCTTCTCAAGAATATTTTATGGAGGGCAATAATTCATACCATTGCTGCAAAGCCACACCAGACAATTTGGAAATGACCTGCATTATTGTCACACGTTCGGTCCAACTAAAGATTTCCTTTAGTTCATCCACTTTTTGGATCCATCGCTCAGAGGAGTGGCTCGTACCAAACACAGGTATTACATCTTCTCGAAATGCACTACTTGTCCCTTCGCCCCTTCGATTGACCGATGCAGATGATGATGTGCTTGAAACATGGTCAGTTAATTAACCTACTGTTAACTGTTTTAATTGTTTGCTTGTACCCATATGTAATTCAATACTATGAATTGATGTAACCAATTGATTAACACTATCATCTTCAGAAGATGTAGAAAGTTGTTTAACTCGTCGAAAACCCATTCTTACATTTTCAAAATCGAACTGTCTGCATCACGTTATAATTTCTTACCACAACATAATACTAAAACATACATTGAGCGTTATTATTTATTAGGTACAGAACGAGCATGGTAAGGTATCCGAGACATTTCCACAATCCTTCTACAGGAATAACTTATTGTGCATCCTAATCTTTGACAGTCTGAACCTATGTTTTAGGAACGAGTTTAGTAATAATGCGGTATTTTCTACCTTGTATACCCACTTAACTCTGTATGTCAATAGATCAGCCTTTCTGATTTAAACCTATCGACTACCAAGTCAATATTCATATTTCAACATGAGACGTATATTTTGAAACGAAATGTCTGAAAAGAGACTTACTTTGCTAACATGTCGAACTATGTTATTCGATACTTATTATTCATAGCGAAAACTCTCGAAATATAATAACTTAGTCCTTTTACTAACAACCTTTAATAGGTCGTGTTTATGTTTCTTTTCGTTAAGGAACATAAAATACAACGTGCAGTTGTAACGTTATACCTTAACGCGACATATTAATCTCGGAGGAATGTACAATATTAAATACAATTTATCCTTACACGCCCACCGCCACTTCACCACTGTCCTCTTAAAAGCTCTCTCTCTCTCAACGGCCCCCTTTGGTTTCATCCTACGTATATCAGGCATTAATATTTGGTTAGTCCAAATAGTAAATAAATGTCGAATAAATAACTTTTCTACACTATTTTATTGTAAAATTGGTTTTGCTTGTTTCAAATTAAAAATCGTTTAAATCTTAGGTAAATCTAAATATTTAAAAACTGAGATCGTTCTGATACAATAAAAAGTCGTATGCGGAACTTTGGAGGGTGCTAACCAAACGTAAAAAGGAATCGCATGGTGAGTACAGCTACAAACTGCAATATTAAATCGCTTCGTACACATACACGATAAGTATTGAGCAGCTATACACGGATGGAATCTAAATTAAACAATTCCGCTTGTCTAACGCCTAAAGTAAACATAAACAACAAACTACAAGTTACCGCTTACTTATCGACGAGGTATCGGTTTCGAGAACATCAGTAAACACGCACATATGTACACCACAGACATTGTTCGAAATTGGAACCACGTGCTAGAAGATGGGCTTCAAGACATCTATCAAATTATTGCTCACTCGCAAAAACGTCAGACATTTGACGAATTTCATTTGCAGCGATCAACACACTATTCTGCATATAAATTAATATTGTGCGCTGGCGTTAGATACATATGTTTTTTCATTTAACCCCATACAAAAAAGTCTTGCGGAGTTAGATACAGAAAGTTAGAGATGTAAACATCACCCTTTGGGTAAAACCGGAGTCTGAAGCGCTTTTTTGTCAGCAATTGTTCTTTTAAAATTCGCGCCAAACCAAAAAAAAGAACCACACCACTCTTGTCTGCACCCTTGAACTTGTCTTGTCTCTTGATCTATAGTATTAATAATTTCACATTATTCAATTTTCTTAATACGAAGATGGAAGAAATGATGAAAGACATTAGAATGGAAGATGAAAAAGAAGATAGAAAAAAGGAAATAACGGTCAAAAAGAAGAAAGAGAGGCTGAGCTGAAGGTGAAACTGGAAAAAATTAACGAAGAAATTCAGAAGCTAAAACTATCCATCACTTCTAGATCTGATGATTCCGGTGTCAGGCCAACAAAAACTACTCCTTCAAATTTTAATGAGAAGATCTCGTTTATCCGGAACAGATTTGAGCAAAGACATGACCCAATTCAGAAAAAGCAACAGTATTAATAATTACTTTAGGAAGAGAGGCACGGGATACTCCAAGGAATCTCCGAGACTTAACAATACTTCCATCTTGTGAACCGTCTAGAAGTCAGGTACGGCGATAAGCACTTACAACAAGAAGATTAGACGCGGCTGAAGAGTCGGAACCAACGAAGTAACGAGAATCTTTGTCAAATTGAGTCGAACGTGGAGCACCTCATATAATGCTCATTCCGTATGACGGCAATAACTACAGTGAGCGTCCGAAGTGTAGGAATTGTGGAAGAATTCTTTATTAACCTCTGTAGTACCCCTTATACAAACAAAAAACGACCGTCTAGCGGAGATAGACAGCAGTCGGAAAACTAGTCAGCCAACTATGTTGGGCACATATTGGTTCATTTTCACTAAACCCCCGAAGAAGTTATATCAAGATTGGATTGCAATCATGAGAGGACATTCGAGTTGACTTTGTTCGATACCAACTTAAAAAGCGTTATCAACGACCACGAAACTGACTGGGACAGACATATTAGTTCGTTATCCATAACACAACTGGAAAGACACCGGCCAGCATTATATTTGGAAAAAAACTTAGGCTGCCAGCGGAGTTGACGTTTGGTCGGCTTGGTGACTCAGGCGTCTACAGACGAGTAATGCTCCAGCTACAAAAACAAATAGTGCAATCCATAACGCTATGTGTATAGAGCTGCTATTCGATATTACCGCATGAAAGCTAGATACAATAGACAAGTCAAGTCCACTGAGTTAACGAATGTGATAATGTGTGACCGTACAATCAAAATGACAGGGACGTTGCTCGAAACTTCAACAAGCTTAGAATGACCCTTACATCGTTATTCGATGCATTGAAGACATTATCTTTCGAATTCAGAAGGGATCTCGGGCGAAAATGAACTTCTACCTTCACCGCCCGGCTACATATAGAGGCGATTCCGACGTTTTGATCGAGGTGATCAGTTTTAGAAGAGTGCAGTGTAGAGAACTTACCATACGTGAAGAAGAACCGGTGGTATGGAATAAAGCATTTCTAGAACAAAATGAGTCCCTATAAATATCTGCCGCCAGATCGGCTGAAGAAGACCTGAACTGATAGGTCCTGTAACGGTCTGAGGTAGAGGGGTTTTAGTCTGTAGGTCAAAGGCCACCTTCCTAGGGAATCCGACACTACCCAATCGTAAGGACGACTGGGTGTCTTTTATAGATTTCCCCTGTTTCACGAAAACAGAAAAAAAAACGAAATAGACCAGTTATAAAGCAAGATAAGAAAAGTGAAGAAGCGATGAAGTAGGCGATATATTAGTAAACAAGTCACCATCATACAGTTTCCCTAAAACTAGAACAATCCACATCTTTAACTATTTGCGAACAGTAATTTAATCTAGGTCTACCTCTACCCCTCCTAACTCCCGTTTCTGCTCTCATATGTCTCTGACTAGACCATCATGCCTGAGAAGGTGTCCTACTAACCTATCTCGCCTATTTCTTACTGACTTCCAAAGAGTCCTCTGTTCTCCTATTCTTTCTAATACCTAGAAGCTAATACTGCTATATCATCTGCAAATCTAAGCATGCTAATCTTTTGCCCCTGTATATCTATCCCTACAGTTTTACTGTCGTTAATGATGTTGATTGCGTCTTCGATATATAAATTAAAAAGTAGCGGTGACAGTATGCATCCCTGTCTGACTCTTTTCCTAATATTTACTTCTCGACGTTGCAGTCCCAGCTCTGTAACTGCCTGTTGCTCTTTAAACAAACTAAGTATCACTCTTATATCTTTGTTACTCATCCTTACACTTTTAAGCATATTAAACATCTTGTCCCATTTAACATTGTCAAAAGCTTTTTATAAATCTACAAATCCTATGTACGCACTCTTTCGTTTTTCTATCGTTTTCTCTATTGTTACCCGTAAAG
>NW_020439061.1:36044-38892 GCF_000699045.2 Agrilus planipennis | reverse complement strand
TAACAAAAAAATAAATTATTAATTATAAAAAATAAAGACTAACAATATTTCTAGGCAATAAAAACGGCAAAATAATAATGAATACCAATCAGAAATTGTGACGTCACACAGTGTAAACACAATTCTGATCGTTGACATTTTCATTGATTAGAACAAGTTACTTGACAGGCTTTTCGTTTTGAACAATTCATTTGATATTAATATAGTTTTTTATAATTATATCTTAGATGACAAGTATATACTTCCCCATGGAACCAGGGTTTAGCAAAGCAAATAGTAAGAATTGGCCCCAAATTGAAGCCGTAATGCTTGGCAGTTGTTTTTTTTTGTGATAGTTTTCCCATAATTATTTATCAATATATCAGTTGGCAACTAGAAAAATAAAACTCATACACCTTGTTTTATCGATTTACCTACTCAAACAAATGTTATTTCACAAAATTTATCAGTTTTGTATTAGATTTAGAAATAATTGTGGCCACATCAAAATGATATTCACAAAAATACATTCTTGAATCATTTTCCGTATTGTTTCATTGTTGAGAATATATAATTATTATTAGTTTTAGCTCTTTATAGTGGTGCTTTTACACGGGGATACTATGCAGTGCTTATAATACGAGGAATTCATTTTTAATATTAAAGAGAACTAGCAACAGTCATACATAATACATCATTTGTTTAGCACGGCGTGACGCCTTTTAAAAGACTATGGGTTTGAGTATTTCCGAGGTTTTTAATACAATATTCATAAGGTAAATATTATAGGTTTTCTAAAAATATGCAGTTTTTGAGTAAAACAGATATTAATGTATAGTCTTAACCAGTTTGTCAAATTTAGTTAACTATTTTATTGTATTTGAATAGCTATACCCACCAAAATATGATTACTTCCATCTTGAAATTCTTTTTTTACATATTAAATAATTAAAAGCAGAAACTGGAGACTATGGTAAATGACTAATTAAACTAAAAAGTGCTCAACCAAATTACCACTACAAATTGATTATAGTCTCGCGTTTATAAAACCCACATTAAGAAGTGGGCGAAACACGTATTCACAATAATCAATAATTTATAGTGGTAATTTCGGTGAGTCTCTTTTTAGTTTAATTCTATAATTAGTTGGACAGGTTGCATGTATATAATCTACTAAATCATAGAATTTTATAATGTATGTACATTCTGATGTTAATAATGAGTTGTCCTTTAAAGTATCAACAAACGTTATGAAATCGTCGATTTCAGCAGTTGGTCTCATCTTTATCAATAAATTTACAATTGGATTATTTTCTTGCAACACAACAACTTGCTTTTGATGTGGATATTTTTCTATTAAACACTTTATAATTCAAAATAGAAAAGTTGACACAGCTCAGGCTTAAATGGATACGAATACATATAACTTCATTATACAGTTTGCTCTTTAATGGTGTCATGACTTAAATATACTTAAAAATGTAGGGATGAGTTACAAATATAGAAGAGTGATACTTAGTTTTTTATAAAGAGCAACAGGCAGTTATAGAGATGGGGGGTGCAACGTAGAGAAGAAAATATTAGGAAGGGAGACAGATAGGGATGCACACACTTTTTAATCTATACATCGAAGACGTGATCAACATCATTAAAGACAGTACAACTGTAGGGATAGACATATAGGGCAAAACATTAGTATGCTTAGATTTGCAGATAATATAGCAGTGTTAGCATCTAGCAAGGAGGAGTTAGAGATAGCTTTAAATACAATGGAAGCGGTATTGATAAAACAGTACTGTTGTATGTTTAGCAAAAAAAAATATGCTAAATAGTGGTGCTTTTAACTTAAGCACTGCTGGCTTTGTCTCGTATGTTTGATTGAAATATATCTTAAAAATGATTGACTAAAACTGTGAACTGCTTTAACTTAGTTTATTATTTACACTTTAACAATTACAATTTAACTCTCTTAACTACTGAAAACTAATGGCTAACTTATACAATGTGTTCGATGTGACCTCTCAACAGGAACTGTCTTTAAAACTTATTTTTCTATGCTTGTCACCCTTATTTGATTTTAAACTACTCCCAGATGTAGCTTTTTCTTAGAAGGTGACAATATCGACACCCTGCCGCCACGAGTTCTTACCGACCCCTCAATAAAGCAAAAAGCTGTTGTTTAACAAGGTGGCCAGATAATTCAAGATGGAAGGAGCAGTAGAAATATAAAACAGAGCAGAGTCAAGTCGCCATTAACAAAAAGTCACTTCTATGCTCGCTATGTACTGGTGTAAAACGCGGACGGTGAGTGCAGCGAAGAAGAAAAGGTTACAAGCGATTGGTGAGGATATCGAGGATAGAGGTTAGAAATGAGTAGGTATTAGAAAGAACAGAAGTCATTATGAATGTCAATACGAAATATTAGGTGAGATAGGTTGGTAAGATACCTTCTCTGGCATGAAGGGTTAGTTAGAGACATATTAGAAACTGAAACAGGAGATAAGAGGGGTAGAGGTTCACAAATAGGTAACGATGTGAAAAGTTCTAGTTACAGTGAAATGCGAAGATTAGGATATAACTAGGATTAGTTAGGATAGCTAGATTAGCTAAGATAGCTATAGGATTAGATATATAGGATAGGAGAAAGTGAACGTGCATGTCCAACCAGTGTTAGGACGAGCGACCTTATTATAATCATTTTTAAACTATAAAATCTACCTCAATTACCTTGGATTACAACCATGGGTCAATCAGCAATTAACCCAACTATCTATGACAAAAACAACCTGATTCTTTACAATTTAATCAATCATTCACTTTGTCATATTTCAATCAATGAAAGTCGCCAATTGGTAAATCTATAGCCCTG
>NW_020439061.1:17535-35698 GCF_000699045.2 Agrilus planipennis | reverse complement strand
CTTCCATAGAGTCCTCTGTTCTCCTATTCTTTCCAATACCTCTTCATTTCTAACCTTTTCTACCCACGTTATCCTCATCATCCGCCTATAACACCACATTTCGAACGCTTGTAACCTTTTCTTTTCCGCCGCGCCCACTGTCCATGTTTCGGACCCCTACAGTGCCGTGCTCCAAACATACATCTTTAACGACTTTTTTCGAATTTCTAAATTAACCGTTCGCGAGCATAGAAGTGACTTCTTCTTATTGAAGGCGACTCGACCCTGCGCTATCCTCTGCTTTATATCCCTATTACTCCTTCCGTCCTGACTTATCTGACTTCCAAGATACCTAAAATCGGCCACTTCCTCTAACTTTGCGTCTCCTATCTTTATATTACCCTAATTTTTCTTCCCTTGAATGCCAGTATTTTTGTTTTATTTTTATTTATTTTCATGTTTTCTTAATACCTCTTCCATTTTGTTTAAGGCTATCTCTAACTCCTCCTTGCTAATACTGCTATATCATCTGCAAATCTAAGTATACTAATCTTCTGCCCCTGTATATCTATCCCTACAGTTGTACTGTCTTTAATGATGTTGATCGCATCTTCGATGTATAGATTAATAAGTAGGCGTTAATAATCAGTGTCACTAATTATGTAATCAGACTTCCTCAATTAGTAATAGAAAATAGGAAGATAAGAAAACATTCTCGTCGTATTAACTAAAAACAATAATTCACAATCACAGAGATCAAATCACTTCGCTTATAACTGATGGGCTCTTACCTAAATTAGATAGCCCAATCAATTCAAAATAGCTTTTAATTTTTGAAAATCAACAATTTTAAATTTAACCAATTATCTTTCAATAAACTCGAGCTCTACTAGAGCAATGTAGCGTGTTAAATATGTATAAGAGAGGAAAATAAAAATAACAAAAGAAAGATGGTAGAAAGGTAGAACTACCATATAGCGACGCTTACCTTAAAGCGCATTTTATGGCATTATTAAGATTTCTTGTTAAATGGAGAAAAGAAAACTTACAAAAAAAAGTGTTTCCTTTTACTCGCACATGTTCACAGTTCGAAAGTTTGTGAGTAACTAAGAATATGATAACGTACCTATAGATAGTACTTAACAGCTTAGCAACAGTCTAGCCACATGATAAAGATTTTATTCAGTAGGTTCACTCCTTTGATCTGCCCAAAATACAGACATTTCTTGTGAATTTCTTAGTCTTCGGTTGGTATGATGCCAAGAGTTGAGAAAAATTTTAACTAAAAAATATTGTTTATTACTTAATAATGATATTATCGTCGTTATTTAGACTGGGTGTGATGTTATATAGAGTGTGCGTATCACTGTATGGATAACAATGCATATGCCTTTAATCGCTCTTATTATTTATAAAATATGCTTTTAAAAATATGAGGGCATTTATTGCAGACGCTTGAAAGACGCTTTTTTTTTTGATACGATGTTTCCACTTTTCTTTCGCTTCGCTTTTTACTAAAATACTCATAGTTTACGAATTTTATTTTTAATCTTACAATTTTCAGATTCCTCGAGTTCTCAACTACTTCTTTCTAGTCTTAAGTTAGATAAAATTTCTGTGGAATTCTCAGTCGAATAGATACCAACGAAAAATCTATCAACGGCTCTGTATTTTTTAACGTGTTAATAACTCACTAATTCCATTCAAACTGTTTTTATTTATAGAGTATTGTGAAGTGTATCGAAATTCATAATTTCAAACTCTTATCGAAGGTGTGACATGCAATTAAAAGTTAATGTATAAATTCACCTCGTTGTGGCTTTTTTAGAAGTTGTACACCTGGTAAACATATGTAATAATGTAAAAGTAAAGTTATTTTACTTTTTGATTTCCCATACAATCAATATATTGAAAACTAAGACAAGATTAAGAACATTATGCTCAAATGAGATCAAGATCAAGATCAAGATGAGCAAGTCTAGAAACTCATGTATTATCTCCCACGAAAGAATGAACGGGTATGAATCTATCAGAAAACTTCATGTACACTATCCTTTCTTAAGTCGACTAATAAACATAAAGACAGACATAGAAGAGAATAGTGAACTAATAAATGACATACGACTGTAGAGTTTAATTCGATAATCGTAGCAATAAAAAACGATAGCGCTTTGGGCTACCAATCTCTGCTAGATCGAAATAGTAGTATTGCTAGTACATAAGAGTGTATGAATCAACAATTTTTCTTGGCTCCGCCTCTACATTGACACAAATTTATTCTTTCTTGTGGGCCACTTCCGGTTATACCGGAAGTTGATGCCGACTTTGTTATTTCAAATGGAAAGATATTTTTTAAGACTAATTCGGATAAAACACACTATTTTAAGGTAACTCTCATAACTAAATTGTAGGCCTATGGTGAATAGTTTCTGAGATAATTTCATTTATAGAAAAAAAATTGTTACCGCAACTTAAATTATAACAAATCATAACTTCCACAAAAAATGACTTAGAGCGTTGAAATGTTTACCAGTTACAGTCGTGTCCTATGGCTAATGTTAATCCAAAATTGAGCTTCATAATTTATACCGGGTGTTCAGTAAAAAAATCTACAATTTAAAAGCTTCAAACACGAATAACTTCGTTTTTATTCTTTTTAACGGCACCTGCCGTATTTTATTTTGTCATTCGATTAATCATTTTATCCTCTTTCGATCCATGTAGATGTTTTATATTGCTTTATTCGAAAATTTTTGAATAAATTTGGATTTTTATTTAAAATAGATAACTTCACTAACTTTGGAAAAACAAAAGTGTGCCGTGGACAATTAACATCTAACTCAAATGTTAAAAATCAGAACCTTATTTTTCGTTTTGCTATGTTACGAAAATAATAGAATACGAAGCTTATAAGGATAAGGATATAAGAGATGAAAACAATTACATGAAATGTTCTTGCATGATGTGTTCTTTTTTGTAATCAATTGAATGAATATTATGGAACCATGCGATGCATGCCTAAATCTTCATCCACAGGATTCTCCATAAATACAGAATAAAATATTAAAATCTGAATGGGAGTATTCATTATAGGCTTCGACTTCTACAATTTTTGTAGAATAAAAAACAAAAGGTGAGGTTTTGAATTTTACATTTGGGGTAGCTGTCTATTGTCTACGGTACACTTTTGTTATGCCAAAGTTAGTGAAATTATCTATTCTGGATGAAAATCTAAATTTATTCAAAAATTTTCAAATAAATCAATATAAAACATCCACATTGATCGAAAGAGATAAAATGGATTAGCTATTGTTAAAGTTTTCATTGATGACGGAAGATCAACAAGTTGCAGTTTCACAATATATTTTGGTTCAAACTTTTCTATTTCCATCTGCCTTTGTTTGTAATGGTTTGTTGCTTTTACTTTGACAGTTATGGAACAAGTTACACTTAATAAACAAAAAACTTCTGAGCAGTTACCAAATTCGTTACTTTGTAAGGATAGAAAACAAACTAGTTAACTTCTTATTCTAAACAGAAATAACTTACTTTATCACCGATTATCTGCAGGAAATTTTCAGTGGGCAAGTGTTTACACCTTAATAAAAATGCGCGTCGCGATCACGTCTACTATATTATTTTGTAACTTCACACTTCAAACTTCAAACACGAAAATCAAGAGCGTCGTTTGGTTGCTTGTTTAGGCGGCGTCCGTTTTATAGGGTTGCTTCGGCGTCAGTAATTGCGCGCGATGCTGGGAGCTATCGTAAGTGTGGGTGTAGTTTCTGAACTAAATGCGCTTGTTACTTCTTCACCATTTCGCGTTAGTTATTAACAAGAAATGATGGTTACGTACCAGGAATTCGATTTATACTGCTATTAGGTCAGGATTCCAATTACTACTCAGTTTCTTCGTATTCGCACCTATGCTGCAGTGTAATGAAAAGGAAATCAAATTTGCTTATAATAATTATAACATGTTACGGTTCTTACCATAAGCATCGCGTATGCAACATTAATTCGACATAAAAAAATGTAAAAGATTGTGATACACACTTTAGCAAAAACCACTAAAAATCCAAAATTTACACAAAAATGTCTAAAAATCTAAAACTGGATATTTTGCATAAAACCTTTGATGTCGAAATGCAATTTAGCTTTATAAACATTTGGGGAATTTTGGAACTATCTACCTGCTTAAGTTTCTTCAAAAAAGTTCTGACTTCAAATCACATTTCATTTTTGCAGAATGTTATTTCTAGTACTTTCAAATAAAATATTTTGTTTAATTTTTTAGAAGATAATAGTATGTAATACTAATGTTGGCAAACAGAATGAATCTATTCTATGTTTAAAAAGGGATGTAAAAGAATAAATTTAACGACAAAAATTTCCTGGAGTTAACTGTTCTTCAATAGAGATGGGCAGATATATTTTCCAAACAACTGAAAAGTACATTAATAACAGAGGTACCATGTCAATTTCAAAGCTCCTATTACTTTCCCACATCAACATATAGTCTTCAAACTTCATGTTCATTTGAACAAATCATAAAATTTATAAGGATTGCAACTACTCTTTAAAGGATAATAACTGAATAATTATATTAATAAACAATAATGTTCTAGCGTGTAATGTCATAAATGCTAAAGGCTATCGATTAACAGTTTGATTTAATTTCATCTAATATCATCAAGCGGTTTAAGAGAAATTAACGAATAAAAACGGCAAAAGGAATGTTTTTTTCTTGCATAGACCTATCTTCTCCCATAATATACTCTGCAACGTTTAATTAAAAGATGAAATTAACACGTTAACCTACTCACGATATCCAGGATGTTTATGTTATAATCCGAATCCTCAGGTGGTGAAATGAAGTAAAAAAAAGTGAACGGGTGGAAACCTCTACATGTAGGTGCATTGTTTGCTGCGAAAGTTCTAATGAAATATTACGACATGACCATTAAATTTTTGTTTTTCGTAGTTAATTGCATAAATGTATCCATACATTAAAGTGTCCACTATAAAATTATTAAAAACTCGTAAGAATTATATGCTATGCTTTAAGGCCTTAGGTTAGATTATGGTTGAAATGGTTTCAACGCTGACAAAGGTTTCGTCCAAATCTGGATGGAATGCGACTGGTAGTAGTGATGCCACAATATACTGGGAATAAAATACACTACGCTGCAGTACTGAGTAGAGTTAATTCAAAAATTTAATTCACTAATGCAAAATAATAGTGTTCTTGAAAGTTCTGTTCATTCGTTTTGATCAAATTTCGGCACCGTTCATATACTATTAGGTAAGTCACGCTATTTCCGCAACTTTTTGGACCCCTCTCTTTTCATGGCACTCCGTCAGGCAGTTTCTATATCTCCCATTGTCACGCCTAGCTGACATTTCTACATTTTTAGTAGTGTTCGTTACTTCCTAAAGCCAATATTATTTTTGACAGCATCTTGAGTTCCTATTATACAGAAAAAGAGGTTTTCAAATTAAAAAAGTGACAGCTTGACCAGCTTAAAAAGTCTATAGGAACCATCGCAAGTGCATGCACACATATACCTATCAAGCCTATCTATGGACACGTCATAGGTTAATGTGTTATCGGAGACCTCCTCCCCTATACTTAGTCAACCTACCCTCTCCCGTCGTATATAAACAGATTACATAGACAGGTATCTATTTTTTTTTTAACAACCAACTTCTGAATAGAACAAAAGGCACGTAGTAGTAAATATCAGCTTGTGTCATTAAAAATAAATAGATCTTATGGACTTTTAAATGACCGTTCTGTTTCCTACTGTAAGACTTTTCGGTACGATTTTGCTATTTAGGAGTTGAGTTAATTCGGCTCATCTGTTTATATGATACCCTTCGTTGAGTGATTATGATGTTCGACAGAAATTCTTTCAAACTGACACCTGTGACTCTGAACAGTTCGATATACGAAAAAGGAGCAGTATATACACTCTATGATAATAATAAGAAATCAGAGCCAAACAGGGGCAAAAAGATTTATTACGGTAAAACGAACACCGACGTTTCTCCTCTAATTTGAGGCTTTATCAAGGTATAAAGGATGGTACGTGAGTATCCACAAACATAGTAGCACAAGATTATTATTTTATCTATACCTGTGTGCCTTGTGATACTGTTTTTGGGGACCATCCCCTTGAAGGTTTGTCAGCAATACATGGTGACACTTAAAGACCTACCTTGATAATGACTCAAATTAGGGGCGAGACGTCAAGATTTGGTTTTACTGTAATAAATCTTTTTACTCTTTCGGCTTTGATTGCTTATTCTTATCATAAACTAAAAGGGGAGAAATGGAACATTATACACTCTATGATTTTTACAATAACAAAGATTTCTAAAGTAACAGAGTTATATCACGAAACAAAGAAAAAGAGAGTCTTTTTTCTCTACAAACTGGAGGAAACATTGCCACGACTTCTGTCTGACATGAGCGTCAAATACGAAGTCTTACAATCCCAAACATGTATATGGACACCATCGAACTAGACGAATAACAATGGACGAGTCATAGATAGAACAAAAACGTATGATTTATCTCGACGAAACTTAATCCAGTACAAAATGTATTAGATGAGATAGGGCTGTCAACCGTCCGAGCGGGATTTTGTGTGTACCATCCCGGCTTTTATGTTTGTTTAAAAGGCTAAAATTTATTAGAAAAGAAATAAAATTATCTTAAATATTGATATTGATTTCGATCATCGTTAGAATCTATTTTCATTGATAATTTGAGATAATCTGCATAAATATACTAGGAACAATGAACAGTAAAGTTCCGCAGTGGGATCCCTGATGATGAAAACTTCTGACATTATAATAATTTGAGATGAAACTCTTAACTTTTACAGTTGCAACGAATTCTCTAAAGAGGGCAGATGCATTACTACTGTATTGCTATCTACATTTAACTCATTAATATTTGTCTTAGTTTGAATAATTAAAAGTAAAAAGAAATTAGTAAACAAAGCAAGTACCACAAAATCGCTAATAGAGAACGTGGAACGTGGAAAGACTACCCAGAAAGAGCGGACTCAGTAGGCGAGCAAAACAACACAATATAAACAAAAACAAAAAAGAAACGAAATCGATAGGTTTTATCTCCAGAAGTGAGAGCTAGAAGAACATAACAGTTANAATGTTTCTATTTGAGTTTTAATACATTTGACGCAACCTTTAATCAAATCTGTCGATTCTTTGACAAAATGAAGCATTATTGGCCTGCAACTTTTTGACGAAGATGCAGTTGGATTTCTCCAAACAATTGGTTTACCACTTCCGCTTATGTTGTCTACTTCTAATTTTTCGGAGCAATGGTAATCAAATAAATGATTGAATCTGAAACGGTATCATCCTGAAATAGTTGCTTACTGCTTATATTCAGCTTGTTCCGATGTTCCATCACATCCCCATTTCGTAATCAAAGAGATGGAATCAAGTTTGTTTTTTGAAAGTGTCGAAATAACTTCATGCAGTGGATGAAAAGGTTTAGTTGATGTATGATCTAATAAATATTGTAAAGAAATTTTTATAGATGATTCGCTGATGGATATATTATTTTGGTAGCATCTTTTCGTCGCAGAAGTAACATTTTCATAAGGAGGATGAATGTTGCAATCATGATCAGTTGCACTTTCCTTTATTAAACTTAATTGGAACTTGGTAGACTTTACTCCAAGAACAAGTACTAAAGCTTCATCTGGTGTGTAAGGCATGTACGATTGTTCAGAAGTGGTGTCTTGTTTTCTAATTATAGCTTTACATTGTTCAGAAGATTTCAGATGACCATCTCTTTTTAAGTTCATTTTAGCAGCAAACAAAAGTTCACTGCTAGATCTTTCCATACGTAAGTGTTCAGTTTTCCGTGTTTTGATCGAATGCTGCCCTCAGAGTAATTTTTAGAAGGTCTTCCAGCAACTCATTTTGAAGCATGTTTTTTCACAAGACAGATACCATTTCTAAGCCAATTAGATTCTATTCTATAAAATAGACATTGTTTCTTCCAGCAGAAGCCGGCTTCTGTTTATATTCGAATATAAACTTAGATAATAATTGTTTTGAACCATCTGTCAAATCAACAGCTGAACAACTTTTTACTTTATATATAAGATTTTTAAAATTTTCATTATAGTCTTTTAAATTACAGTTTCTATAATATTCAACTAATTGTTGACGACATTCTCAGAAGATGAAAAAAAAATAAAGAAAAATATTAAAAAAAAAAAATTCCTGTTTTCTAATTCAAATTACTAATTGCTTAATAAAAAGGAGAGTAGCACATATTAGCAGCTACAATCAACACATATATTCAGCTAAGATGTATATCTTTACTATAATTATTACAAAATAGTCTGATTCTAATGAATCTATAACTTTGTAGCTTAATAAAAGCAATCATCACGTAAAATCTATATTAAAAATAAGTTTTACCCAGTTTTTTTGTAAACAAACTAAAAAAATTAGTTAATTCATTTTAAATGCATGTATACATACCCCCGGCTTCACAATCCATGATAAAAGTTACACTAAACACTATTAAATTACGAGAAAAATATTTTTTAAATAACCTTAATTTTAGTGAACAATTAATTGATAGTTAGAATTCGATACTTTATAATAGTTGGTAGCAATGAAAGCTTTCGTTTAAAATATTATGCGGGTTATCATTTGTTGCAAGGAACCAAGATTAAAGTTTTGGCCGAGAATTTTTAAAAATCCGCCTGTGTGTGTCGCCTCGAGCTTGTACTACTACTGACTCCCACTTCATCTCGCGACAACTACTTATAGAGGCTGACCGTGTTCTAGAATGATCTAGTATATTCCATCTAGAAACTTGGTCTTCCCTGTAACCATGCATATTGGGTGGCCTATACGCATGTGACACTGCTCTCCTACAACTAATCGTCCCGATCAGCAATGTCGCATCTGTTAGGAGCAAACTAGTCAAGACCTTCATTTTTGCCCAAGGTCCCTTCCGAATTCGATAATCAAAGTCATTGATGCGTCGAGTAACGATGTATAGACCACCCGAAGCTTGTTGTAGTTTTGGACAACGTTCCTTCCGCCTTGATGGATTGTATAACCAAACTTTATTATCTTCATTAAAACGACCAGAGTTGGTTCATCGATTGTATCTGATCTTCATACGGTCACTTTCAAGTAGCTTCACACACACAGTATTATTGATGGTTTCTAGTCGTTCTCGTAATTCGTCCACGTATTCGTCAAAGGTACTGTAGAGTCTCCAGGACGACCCAATATCATGTCTGCAGGCAACCTGAGTTCTTTCCCTAATAAAATTGTGGCTGGTATTCTTCCAGTTGTTTTATAGATGGCGGATCTATAATCCAGGAGTAAAAGTGGTATGTGTCTGTTCCAGTCAGTTTTGCGTTGACAACGCTCTCTAGAATAGAGTTAAACCGTTCAGACATTCCACCAGACTGCGGACATAAGGGCGTAGTGCTCGTTTTAGTAATGCTTATTAGTTCAGCGGTGTTCTTGAACAAAGCCGATTCGAAGTACCTGCCTTGGTCAAAAAGCAATTCCATCGGCACTCCATAACGACTAATCCAATCACTGACAAGCTTTTCGGCAACGATGTGTGCTTCTTGATTCGGTATCATATATGCTTCGGGCCACTTACTAAAGTAATCCATGACTACTAAGGTATAGTGATTACCAGAATCTGTCATTGGGAATGGTTCTGTCACGTCGACTACGATTCTCTCAAATGGCGATTTCACGATGTACGGTTCATTTGTCCACGACTCCTTGTCTTCGTTCTCTAACTGGCGGCGCATGTAGGACATTTCCTGCACCAGTCTTCCACATCGCTTCTACTTCGTGGACAATAAAATCGCTAGCGCACGTTCCTTTAAGTCTCCGTAACGCCAAAATGTCCTTCGCCATGGACTGCTACTAAGACTTCTGAAATTCTTCTTCGGAAGTACAGCTTGTTTCTGATTCCATCTGGACTTTGCCACATTCATTTCATAACGACGTGGTCCAATTTAAGGGAAGTCCACTGCGCCCAATTTTTTTTTTATGTTTGACTTAGGTAGCTTACATCTGCCCATGATGATCTTGAGGTTCCGACTTATTTCCACCTCATTATTGGGCCAATATCTTCGTCCTCTTTCTTGTTTTCGATGATTGCTTTATCTTCCCTCAGGTTGAACGGTGGCTAGATTACAACAAATCGATGCCAGTTCTTCCTTCTTCTCCGCAGACGAACAATGTTTACGGCTTTCCCACGCAAGTTCTCTGGGATAGAGCTTCTGCGTTGCCGTGTTGTTTGCCTGGGCGATGCTCAATGTCAAATTCATATTCCTGAAGTCGTTGCCACCATCGTGTAATCTGACCTTGAATTGCAGTAGTCACTTCAGCCAGGCGTGATTCGTTCTTAAGCGGAACTCCCGTCCATACAGGTACTTCTAAAAATGTCCGAGTATACATACCCGCTTGCCAGTATCCATTGTTCACATGGAGAATAGAGAAGGTTGTTGATTTCCTCTGGCTTTGTTCCTATCAAAGTCTTGACCTGAAAGGCCGAAAACGTGTTGAAAATGACCAAAAGTTCTTCCAATTGTTTATCTTGATGCTTGTTGAGATTTCACTGTTTCAGCAGTTCTGATAAAGTTGAACGAAGTGATCTCGGTTTCGTGTAAGGTTCTTCATCCCAGCCACAGTGGCGGATTTTAGTACCCAGTTCAAGTACACCCAACTCTATGCCTTTGCAGATCTTTAGTTCAAAAATCTTTAAAATTGTCTGTTCTAACAGGTATCGGTGATGTTCCACTCCTTACGAGCGTACATCCTGTTAATAATTCTTTTCGTGTCAAGTTTAGATTGTCTGGTTTGACTACCCCCACCAATCTGCTGATTTCGTCGTCTACTTTGAGTTTTACAATGCTCTCGTATTGTGTATATGTGATTTCGTAGTACTCGATCTTTCTCTAGGCAGCAAACTNTCGATGTCAAATTCATATTCCTGAAGTCGTTGCCACCATCGTGTAATCTGACCTTGAATTGCAGTAGTCACTTCAGCCAGGCGTGATTCGTTCTTAAGCGGAACTCCCGTCCATACAGGTACTTCTAAAAATGTCCGAGTATACATACCCGCTTGCCAGTTTCCATTGTTCACATCGAGAATAGAGAAGGTTGTTGATTTCCTCTGGCTTTGTTCCTATCAAAGTCTTGACCTGAAAGGCCGAAAACGTGTTGAAAATGACCAAAAAGTTCTTCCAATTGTTTATCTTGATGCTTGTTGAGATTTCACTGTTTCAGTAGTTCTGATAAAGTTGAAGGAAGTGATCTCGGTTACGTGTAAGGTTCTTCATCCCAGTCACAGTGGTGGATTTTAGTACCCAGTTCAAGTACACCCAACTCTATGCCTTTGCAGATCTTTAGTTCAAAAATCTTTAAAATTGGCTGTTCTAACAGGTATCGATGATGTTCCACTCCTTACGAGCGTACATCCTGTTAATAATTCTTTTCGTGTCAAGTTTAGATTGTCTGGTTTGACTACCCCCACCAATTTGCTGATTTCGTCGTCTACTTTGAGTTTTACAATGCTCTCGTATTGTGTATATGTGATTTCGTAGTACTCGATCTTTCTCTAGGCAGTAAACTTCGTCTTAAGATTTGACATTACTATGTCTTCTCCAACGACGCGCATTACAGAAGTGGTGAGATTTAAGTCAATTCCAAGTTTTTGTAGAAGGTCCAACTCAATGCTAACATCATCTACTCCACATCGGACTCATATGTTGAAGAGTCTCGATGCTTCGTTGGTTACGGCTTTTCGGTTGCCTCTGATGTACCTGCTGTAGGTGCTTATCGCCGTACCTCATTTCTAGGCGGTTGACAAGATGGCGTAAGTTGTATTATTGGAACTCGGGCATTCCTTGGAGTATATCCAGTGTGGTCGTTATGGACTATTTTATCAACTGGGTTGAAGCCTATGCTCTTCCGAACCAGGAGTCTGAAACCATAGTTGAGGAGCTGGTGAAAGAGTTGATCAGTCGTTTTGGGGTGCCCTTGGAGTTTCACTCAGAACAACGGATTTCGAATCGGCTATATTCCATAGATTATGCGAGCTCCTAAGAATAAAGAAAACTCGAAGTACTCCACTCCATCCACAATCCGACGGCTTGGTTGAAAGAATGATCCGGACCTTGATTAAATACCTCTCCAAGGTAGTGTCTGATCACCAAGGGGACTGGGACCGCTATTTGCCTTTATTTTTACTGGCATACAGTTCATCTGTCCACGAAACGACTGGCCAAACACCTGCCAGTATCCGTTTCGTTTAAATATTATGAGAAAATAATTTTCACAATACCATAATATGAGGTTCTGATGCAATAAATCAGGGCGATTTTCAACCGTTGTTTTTTTCAAGTGAAATGGCCCAAATGGTTCGTCCAAACGGTTCATTGCGTTCAAACTATAAGCTTAATCGAATAATTTTTAAAACCTGTACCCTACAGGAGATCGTCTGTAGCATATAAATTTGATTTACCGTACATACAGAGGGTTCAAAAATAGAAAAAAAAGTTTAGTTAAACGGCAGCACAGTTAAATGCGGGCCCAATTAAAAAATAAAACCGTTCAAGTTCGAGTCGGACTCACGCACCGAGGGTTCCATACATACTTGGAAGTACGGAAATAGTTCGTCAGTCACGGGAATTGAATCTCGAAAATTTTCCTGGCGTTTTCGAGTATGTTTTAAGTTGCCCCCCCCCCTCAAATTTAGTCTCCAAAGCGTATAATTACAATATTACAATTGAATAAGTTTGTAATCACAAAAATTTTCCTTTTTTCGAATATTTTCTTCTATTTATCAACCTGGGAAGATCACGCTCGCTGCGACGAGAATGTTTTAAATGCCTTAATAATTAGTGTAAATAAATAGTTTTGTCGTTAGTAGTTTTAAAAGTTAATTTGGTAAACCCACGAACATTACAATATCACAAAGTTCTGTCGTACTAAACGTCATTGTAATAAGAATGAGTGACAAACTGAAAATTGACAATGTTAAAAGGACAAATAACTTTTACAGGCGGACTGTAACATCATGAACTACACTCAATCTAATTTGACAAGTTACAAACAATCAATGAGCAAAAATGTACAAGAGAAGTACAACACCGATGCTGCTAATTCCCGGTTGACTGAATGCGATGTTGCGTTGTTGTATTGATATACAGGGCCGGAATTGAATTTAGCTGTACTTTAAACTGCATTTTTCTCTAAATCGGTGAACTTTTGGACATACAAACATTTACTTAATTTTCATGTTTTAAAGTGCTCTATCAGCTCCTTCAAGCTCGGCATTTATTTCTATAACTCCTTGTAGCTACTAAATTTCGGCAAAAAGTATTCAGCAGCTTCAGAATCAGTCTCTGAACAGTTATCATCCCATTTAATACCTCCCTACCTTAATATTATTAAAATATACCCAAAAACTTTTATCATCATTTTTTATATTACATTCTACTTTTTGGAGGTGCGTGTCTACCAGTCTTAGGAATGACGACGTTATGATGATGATAATGATTCTACTTTTAGACCAAACTCAGCATGTGATGCTTAACATAACTATTACAATAATATCTCTGTGCTTTGAATTGTTGATTTGTAGTAGTTGTCCCATTACGTTTATACTCACCNTAGTTGGTAGCAATGAAAGCTTTCGTTTAAAATATTATGCGGGTTATCATTTGTTGCAAGGAACCAAGATTAAAGTTTTGGCCGAGAATTTTTAAAAATCCGCCTGTGTGTGTCGCCTCGAGCTTGTACTACTACTGACTCCCACTTCATCTCGCGACAACTACTTATAGAGGCTGACCGTGTTCTAGAATGATCTAGTATATTCCATCTAGAAACTTGGTCTTCCCTGTAACCATGTATATTGGGTGGCCTATACGCATGTGACACTGCTCTCCTACAACTAATCGTCCCGATCAGTAATGTCGCATCTGTTAGGAGCAAACTAGTCAAGACCTTCATTTTTGCCCAAGGTCCCTTCCGAATTCGATAATCAAAGTCATTGATGCGTCGAGTAACGATGTATAGACCACCCGAAGCTTGTTGTAGTTTTGGACAACGTTCCTTCCGCCTTGATGGATTGTATAACCAAACTTTATTATCTTAATTAAAACGACCAGAGTTGGTTCATCGATTGTATCTGATCTTCATACGGTCACTTTCAAGTAGCTTCACACACACAGTATTATTGATGGTTTCTAGTCGTTCTCGTAATTCGTCCACGTATTCGTCAAAGGTACTGTAGAGTCTCCAGGACGACCCAATATCATGTCTGCAGGCAACCTGAGTTCTTTCCCTAATAAAATTGTGGCTGGTATTCTTCCAGTTGTTTTATAGATGGCGGATCTATAATCCAGGAGTAAAAGTGGTATGTGTCTGTTCCAGTCAGTTTTGCGTTGACAACGCTCTCTAGAATAGAGTTAAATCGTTCAGACATTCCATCAGACTGTGGACGTAAGGGCGTAGTGCTCGTTTTAGTAATGCTTATTAGTTCAGCGGTGTTCCTGAACAAAGCCGTTTCGAAGTCCCTGCCTTGGTCAGAATGCAATTCCATCGGCACTCCATATCGACTAATCCAATCACTGACAAGCTTTTCGGCAACGATGTGTGCTTCTTGATTCGGTATCGTATATGCTTCGGGCCACTTACTAAAGTAATCCATGACTACTAAGATATAGTGATTACCAGAATCTGTCATTGGGAATGGTTCTGTCACGTCGTCTACGATTCTCTCAAATGGCGATTTCACGTTGTACGGTTCATTTGTCTACGACTCCTTGTCTTCGTTCTCTAACTGGCGGCGCATGTAGGACATTTCCTGCACCAGTCTTCCACATCGCTTCTACTTCGTGGACAATAAAATCGCTAGCGCACGTTCCTTTAAGTCTCCGTAACGCCAAAATGTCCTTCGCCATGAACTGCTACTAAGACTTCTGAAATTCTTCTTCGGATGTACAGCTTGTTTCTGATTCCATCTGAACTTTTCCACATTCATTTCATAACGACGTGGTCCAATTTAAGGGAAGTCCACTGCGCCCAATTTTTTTTTATGTTTGACTTAGGTAGCTTACATCTGCCCATGATGATCTTGAGGTTCCGACTTCTTTCCACCTCATTATTGGGCCAATATCTTCGTCCTCTCTCTTGTTTTCGATGATTGCTTTATCTTCCCTCAGGTTGAACGGTGGCTAGATTACAACAAATCGATGCCAGTTCTTCCTTCTTCTCCGCAGACGAACAATGTTTACGGCTTTCCCACGCAAGTTCTCTGGGATAGAGCTTCTGCGTTGCCGTGTTGTTTGCCTGGGCGATGCTCGATGTCAAATTCATATTCCTGAAGTCGTTGCCACCATCGTGTAATCTGGCCTTGAATTGCAGTAGTCACTTCAGCCAGGCGTGATTCGTTCTTAAGCGGAACTCCCGTCCATACAGGTACTTCTAAAAATGTCCGAGTATACATACCCGCTTGCCAGTATCCATTGTTCACATGGAGAATAGAGAAGGTTGTTGATTTCCTCTGGCTTTGTTCCTATCAAAGTCTTGACCTGAAAGGCCGAAAACGTGTTGAAAATGACCAAAAGTTCTTCCAATTGTTTATCTTGATGCTTGTTGAGATTTCACTGTTTCAGCAGTTCTGATAAAGTTGAACGAAGTGATCTCGGTTTCGTGTAAGGTTCTTCATCCCAGCCACAGTGGCGGATTTTAGTACCCAGTTCAAGTACACCCAACTCTATGCCTTTGCAGATCTTTAGTTCAAAAATCTTTAAAATTGTCTGTTCTAACAGGTATCGGTGATGTTCCACTCCTTACGAGCGTACATCCTGTTAATAATTCTTTTCGTGTCAAGTTTAGATTGTCTGGTTTGACTACCCCCACCAATCTGCTGATTTCGTCGTCTACTTTGAGTTTTACAATGCTCTCGTATTGTGTATATGTGATTTCGTAGTACTCGATCTTTCTCTAGGCAGCAAACTTCGTCTTAAGATTTGACATTACTATGTCTCCTCCAACGACGCGCATTACAGAAGTGGTGAGATTTAAGTCAATTCCAAGTTTTTGTAGAAGGTCCAACTCAATGCTAACATCATCTACTCCACATCGGACTCATATGTTGAAGAGTCTCGTTGCTTCGTTGGTTACGGCTTTTCGGTTGCCTCTGATGTACCTGCTGTAGGTGCTTATCGCCGTACCTCATTTCTAGGCGGTTGACAAGATGGCGTAAGTTGTATTATTGGAACTCGGGCATTCCTTGGAGTATATCCAGTGTGGTCGTTATGGACTATTTTATCAACTGGGTTGAAGCCTATGCTCTTCCGAACCAGGAGTCTGAAACCATAGTTGAGGAGCTGGTGAAAAAGTTGAACAGTCGTTTTGGGGTGCCCTTGGAGTTTCACTCAGAACAACGGAGGAATTTCGAATCGGCTATATTCCATAGATTATGCGAGCTCCTAAGAATAAAGAAAACTCGAAGTACTCCACTCCATCCACAATCCGACGGCATGGTTGAACGAATGATCCGGACCTTGATTAAATATCTCTCCAAGGCAGTGTCTAATCACCAAAGGGACTGGGACCGCTATTTGCTTTTATTTTTAATGGCATACAGTTCATCTGTCCACGAAACGACTGGCCATACACCGGAAGGGAGTTTCGACTACCTTGTGACCTCAAATTCCGCTGTAAACCAGGAGATGACTTGGCTGGAGAAGATTATGTTACCTACTTCCGAAGAAAGCATAACGATATCCACTAGTCGGTTCGTCTGCATACGCATATTGCTAGTGACAGGATTAAAGAAAACTACGATATCAACTCTACAGCAGGTGGTTACCAAACTGGAGATCTTGTTTGGTTGTATAATCCTCGTCGTCGCCGTGGACTATCACCTAAGTTCCAACATAATTGGGAAGGACCCTATGAGATAGTGAAGAGGATTAACGACGTAATCTACCGAATTAAGAAAACTCCAAATAGGAAGCCGAAGGTAGTTCATTTTAATCGCTTGACACCATGAAGACAAGGCGCGTGCAAGATTATTAAGAACTATTCCTTCCGAGCCCACATTCGAAGAGTTCATGAAGGAAGGCCCCTATGCTAACAGGAGATTTGGAGTTACGCAAGAAATCCGACGAGACCTCTTTGCTATATCCAAGGAATATTCTCTGGCCCACTGCGTTTCAAAGAATCTCAGAATGAGCCGTGGTATCGCATTCGAGTTCAAACGCAGATTTGGCGGTTTGGAACATCTTTAAGACCATGTACAGAAGGGAAAAAGACTGTTGTGCTTGCCTGACGGACGACGCAATATTTATTACCCAGTAACTGAAGGAAGACGCTCTGATAACCCAATTTATAGAGACCTTTGGGACGTAATAATCGAACTCCGCGGACATCTTCTCGAAAATAACCTACAGAAGCTGGCAATTCCGAAGCTTGGTTGTGGACTGGACAACCGAGATTGGAGGATCGTACGGAACATGATCGAAGTCCTGTTCCGCCGTATTGGAATAGACATTTTGGTTTGCAGTAATAACCCGAATCGGACCAATCATTAGAAGACCACGGACTGTTACTCCTATTCAAGGAGCGGATGTCGTAAAGATGAGAACTGCAGATTCCGGCATGATCGTGCGAAACGGAAAGTGAAAATGTTTCTAGACGAAACATTCTTAAGGAGACGGCAGTGTAGCGAGCATGAGCGTATTTGTGTGCGATCGGGCATACGTGTGTGTGAGCGGCTTATCGATTCGCCGACTGGCCGCGGGCGCTTTTCTTCATGTGCGCCAAATTTGTAAATGTGTGTGTCGTACCTGTCTTCTGGGAAAGCAATTAAACAGTTCAAAGAAAAAGAAACTTTTCCGGACGGTTCAAGAAGGCTCCCGAAAGGAAAGAATAGAGTATTTAAAGGAAGGGACGATCGCCGAGTGGTATAAATAAATTGATCGCTGCAGAAGTGAAAAGGAGAAATAAATTGACAGTGATAGAAGTGAAATAAATAGCGCAGTGAATAGTGATATATCAACAGTAGTGTAAATAAATAGAATAATTCATAACCTAAGTTTAGTAATAATTTAATAGTGTTTTTAAGTTC
>NW_020439061.1:0-16666 GCF_000699045.2 Agrilus planipennis | reverse complement strand
ATCCAATTTTTTATCCACAGCTGCGCCACAAGGAACGTGCAAGTCAATCATTGCCTTAATTGTATCATATAACGTTTCCAAAACTCTGTCAATATAATTCTTCAGGTATAAAACTATAGTCAATTTTTCTCAATTCTGATGTAGTAACATAATAATCAGTTTTATTATGCCTATTAGGATTGTGGCTACATACATTTGCCACATATTCTTTTTTTATTGCATATTATCATTTTTGTATATAGCTTTTGTATTTTTCCCAATATCAACATTGTAATATATAATTCAATTCTTTCCTTTGTAAATATTTCCTATTGTCATTATGTAAATATCCTTTCAAATGTATCTTCTTAAAACCTTTTGTATCTGTACCTTTCTATTATTTTCTCTATAAATTACTGTATTAATCGTACTTTCCACTAATCCCTCAACATTTCAATTTCTCTTACTAACAGCATGAGGTGTATAATTCTTGTTGCTTCTTAATTGCATTTTAATATTGGGCTTTGCAAAAATAAAATAAGCCAAAAGGGATGCAATGAAAACGTAAAAATTTTATTATTAATAACTGGAGAAAGAAGTGGAATAGTTGAACAACAGATGAGAAGTGTTAGTAGTTTTGAAAATAAATGTTAACGAAGATTAAAAGGGTGGAGCTAGAAGTATTTTAACTAAAGTAGAGATCGAATCAGAGGGGAATGAAACTTTAAAAGTGTAATAAGGATGAAATACAAAGAAACAGATTTTACCTCAATGTACCACGAAACTCTATTAAAATGCAATTAAGAAGCAACAAGAATCATACACCTCATGCTGTTATTAAGCGAAATTAAAATGTTAAGGGATTAGGTTAGGTTAGATCTAAACATGACTCGGTCAAATACAACAAAATTAAAGCATTGGTTAGAAGGTTCAGTAGCACAAGTTAACTTTCTAAGCCGGTTACGAATACTGCGAACATTCTGATAATAGATATTCAGATTTTTGACAATGTAATGATTGTTTTAGATTCAATTTGGTTTTTACGTTGGATTGGTACCACTCCATTAATGTTCTTAATAGTCCATTTATATCATTATAGTGGCAGTATGTGGTAAGTTCATTTTTGCATTGCATTCTTTCCCCAAATATTCTCCTTCTTCCTTTTTCCTTTGAGTATAGGGCTTCCTTTGCTAGAATTACTTTTAGAGGTCTAGTTTTATTAGCTGTTTTATTTCCAAAGTTTATTAGCGAGAAACTGGGAATCTTAAGAGATACATTAGAAAAATAAACTTTCACTATTTATTTGTCATGTCTGGATTAATATTAAATAATAAAACGTTTCTTGACTTTAGAGTATCATTTTTCTTATCGATATTGTCCAATTGAATTTTAAAACGAAAAAAAGCTAAACATCAAAATTCAATTAAGAGTTTATTTATTGTATGGTATTCTAAAATAAAAAAAAGATGGTTTCGTTTAAATATTATGAGAAAATAATTTTCACAATACCATAATATGAGGTTCTGATGCAATAAATCAGGGCGATTTTCAACCGTTGTTTTTTTCAAGTGAAATGGCCCAAATGGTTCGTCCAAACGGTTCATTGCGTTCAAACTATAAGCTTAATTGAATAATTTTACTGGCATACAGTTCATCTGTCCACGAAACGACTGGCCAAACACCTGCCAGTATCCGTTTCGTTTAAATATTATGAGAAAATAATTTTCACAATACCATAATATGAGGTTCTGATGCAATAAATCAGGGCGATTTTCAACCGTTGTTTTTTTCAAGTGAAATGGCCCAAATGGTTCGTCCAAACGGTTCATTGCGTTCAAACTATAAGCTTAATTGAATAATTTTTAAACAAAACCTGTACCCTACAGGAGATCGTCTGTAGCATATAAATTTGATTTACCGTACATACAGAGGGTTCAAAAATAGAAAAAAAAGTTTAGTTAAACGGCAGCACAGTTAAATGCGGGCCCAATTAAAAAATAAAACCGTTCAAGTTCGAGTCGGACTCACGCACCGAGGGTTCCATACATACTTGGAAGTACGGAAATAGTTCGTCAGTCACGGGAATTGAATCTCGAAAATTTTCCTGGCGTTTTCGAGTATGTTTTAAGTTGCCCCCCCCCTCAAATTTAGTCTCCAACGCGTATAATTACAATATTACAATTGTATAAGTTTGTAATCACAAAAATTTTCTTTTTTTCGAATATTTTCTACTATTTATCAACCTGGGAAGATCACGCTCGCTGCGACGCTATGACCCGAACCATCGTTTCATCCTCCAAACCGACTCCAGCGGCAACGGCATGGTCGCTGTCCTATACCAGAAAGACAAGAATGAGCAAAGGGTGATATACACCAGCGCCCGATTTAACGAAACGGAACGCCGCTACCACATAAACGAGCAGGAGTGCTTGGCCGTTGTCTGGGTCATGAAGCGGTACCGCTCATTGCTAGAGGATCGTCCGTTTCTCCTACGCACTGACAATCGGGCCCTCACCCTCGGACTACACAAATCAAAGGATGGACAAAGTAAGTTTGCCCGATAGAACCACCTGCTTAAGGAATTCCCATAGGATATCGCCCCGGTCGGCTAAATGAGCTACTCCACCTGCTCTCGAGAGACCCAACTGAAGAGCACAATCGACACTTTGCCGAAACGGAACGCGCCCTGCAACTGAGCCCCCCTTACGGAAGCTATCTACACCGAACTGAAAATCCGGACCCTTCAGGACGATGTCCGTCAAGCCCAAGCCACCAATCCATCCACACGCCGTCTCCCGGCCCGATGGTCACAACTCCAGCAAGGAGAATCACGCGAATGGGTCCGATCGCTAGCCCGCAACTACCACGTCGAAAATGGCTCCCTTTACAGAGTGACACAGCCCCGAAATCTACTGGTGGTATCGGTCCCTTTTACGACACGAGTATTACACAAATGTCATGATGCCCCTTAGCTGGACATCCGAGAGCAGAGGAAGCGGCCTGAGCAATTCAGGAAGAGTTTTACTGGCGAGCGCTCCTCAAAGAGACCAACACCTATGTCCAAAATAGCTTGCTCTCTGCTCGGTTCAAAAGACAGCCCCGACACCTCGTAGCGACCCAACGCTTCCGCCAGCCCCGCCCACCTCAGGATACAAAATCAGTTGACGTAATAGAACCCTACAAAGAATCCCTCAAGGACATCGATGTATTCTTTTCTTGAAGTGGGCCGGAGCGTATCCCCTTTCGGACACGGAAACGGATACACTCACCCGTAAACTCGAAGAGCAGTTGCTGTCCCGTTTCGAATATCCGCGCATCACCACCACCGATAACGGCCCCCAGTTCACCAGTCGGAACTAAGAGCGTCTTCTACCACCCCCGCAGGATTTTGTTCCATGACCTGTTCGTCCACAACGATAGCTTCTCCAACCCGAGGGCGATGGATACAAACCGGGCCTCCCCCGACTTCCAATTCGGCTGTCGTCGCATGCCAGCGGAGTTCACGTGCTCCCGAGCCAGCACATCACGAACCCACTCACACCCTCGCGGTACCGTCGCTGGTTCCCGCCTCGCCGCTATCTACCCACTCCAAGTACAACCATGTCGGCGGAGGGTAGGAGTACCTTCGGCTCCTATAAAGATGTTTGGAACTAGACTCAACCTTCGAAGCCAACGGATCATTCCAGCAGCGACGAACTTGCAGCCGACAGTTCTACAACTATATATATATATATATACAAACACTGTTTAACAGCCGTTTGTATCTACAGCCAACAAACTTTGGGTTTAATTTTTAATTATTTTTTAGGTTCAACAGCAATAGCCCAGCCATTCAGTAGGTAAAAGTAAACTATTGTTTTACTTTAACAGTTCTTTGAGTCGGAGTACGCAATGTCCCTCTGAACTTACACTCCACCACCCGACATAACCTAACCTAACTTCTCTTTTTCATATACCACCACGACTAAAACAATAGTACTTCCACTCCAGTGCGATAGCCATTCTAGCAATGGCAACCCCCACGAGCCCCGCCCTGTTGGATTTGGCCAAAAGTCCTTTTGGGCGAAAACTCGTGGGGCCATTAACACCCAAGACACCAACTTCAACAAGACAGAGACTTTCACGTCGTCCTCCATGGAGCCTGTGAAACCATATCCACGGACGATATACAGCCAGGACTTGTCAATAAAGGCTTCGCTATCCTGGGTGTTCACCGAATGTCAAAAGGTGGAAAAACCTGGTTACTAGTATACGTCTGTCTCGACATGTTTTCTGCTAAGCGTCAGTTAATCTTCGAACTTGACAAGCTCTGCGATCTCAACGTTAAAGTTGAGTCGAAAAGAGCCACCAAAGAAGTTGCCCAATGTCTCCGTTGTATGATATTCATTTATCGGTCAATTACTATCATGCTGTCTGGGTCTACTCCTTCTGCAGCTGCAACAACGTCACCGCCAAGGTAAAGACAGGAGAGACGCAACACCCCTCTGTGCTAACTGCAAGGGAAACCACCGCGCTACCTATTGTGGTTGTCCCAAGGTACCTAAGAAAACCGAACCACTCGATAAGCCCTCCTCTACTCCGGCTGCTCCAAAAAGCGTCCATACAATCACCTGCCCTTCAGCCAAAGTCGTACTCTAGGGCAGTGAGAGAAGCCCCCCACCCACTCTCATCCAAAAGTCCAACGCAACCCCGAACATGACAAGTCCCGGGCTCATCCCTTTGACCACTAATTCATTCGAAGCAATTGGCATTGAAGTCTCGCTAACTTCCGGCCCCTGAGAATCATTTCCTTTACTCCCCCAATCTGAACTAAATCTTTTTTAATTTCCCCCTCCTTCTCCACCCGAACATCTCGGCGATCGTTCCAGGCGACCTCAATGGCATACACGCCTCCTGGGGTTGCCGCAACACTCACAAAAAAGGCATTTCTCATTTTGTGAAAGTCCTCAACCTTGCCGTTTAATGCCCTCAGATTCTACGCATCTCTCTGCCCCCCACAAGCAACTTCCTGACATTCTTGACATTTTTGTCTTAATAAGTGTCACACTTTCTGCCGATCCCACCGTTATCGACGCTTTAAGCTCCAACCACCTTCCAGACTTAATGGAATTCGGACGCCCAATCCTCAAACCCTAAACCATACAACTTCGCTAGACTGGCTACGTCTCCGCTATACTGTCGAAAGATTCTCCTTCAAGTGCACTTCAATTCGCAGAATAGCGGTACTCGGCAACGCTGTCAGTCTCCTTTTAAACGACTGCAATCTTCGCAGACTCTCTATGTCTCCAGTGCTCTCCACTTCCCATATCTGTTGACCTTGCGGACTTTCACGAGCGAATCAACGTCGCTTCCTAAAAGTTCGTCCCAACTATTTTCGACATTAAACATACATCCCCCCGTGAAATCTTCCTCACCATCCCATGCTTGAAAGAGAAAAAATCTCCCGGTGCGGACGGTATTCCCAACGGCGTCCTAAATGTTGAATCATCATTTCCCTCCGATTTGCAAAGAAGCCACTGCCATCTGTCTCCCCACAAAAGGGAAGCCCCTCACCTCTCCCTCAAGCTACAGGCCCATTAACCTGCTCAGTTCGCTAAGCAAAGTTGTTGAATCCATTCCTTTGGATCGACTTCTCGACCTTGTAGAGCGAAACAACCTACCCCCAAACTTTAAACACAGTTTCCGCAGACAGCACGGTACCAGCCATCAACTTCTTCGTGTTTCCAAATACATCCCTGACTTCCATGCTTCTGCTCGACATCCAGCAAGCCTTCGATCGAGTTTGGCACGAAGGTCTCATCACCAAACTTATCGCCTTCAACACCCCACATTTCCTTATCGGGGTTATCCTTTTTTCCTCTCTAACAGAACCCTCCGTGTCCACGTTAGCTCTCTTTATCCCCAAACAAACCCATCACGGCTGATGTCCCCCAACGCTCAAAACTGTTACCTGTTCTATTCAACTTTTTCTGCGCAGACATGCCGTCCCATCCCTCGATCACAGCTCTCTACACCGATAACACCGCCGTCATAAACTCCGCCAAAACCATTCTCCAGTGCTCCGCAAAAATTAACAAGTTTTTGTCCCTTTTACTAAATTGGTACCGAAGATGGAAACTTTCCATTAACGAGACCAAATCAGAAGCAATTTTCTTCTTCTTCTAAGACCCGAAAACCTCCCGCCGTCACTGTTAACAACCACTTACCTCGGCCTCGCCTTCGACAGAACACAATCACACAAAGCACATCCCTGCCCTCCGCGCCAAGACTCTAGCCGCCTTTATCTCTCTCGAGCTCTTCTTCCAAAACAGCTCCATCTCCCATCAAACAAAAATCCGTGCGTTTAACGCAATTATCAGAAGCAACGGGGGCTGTGCCGATTCCCACCGCTTACAAATTCTTCAAGACACTTACATGCGGATTATTCGTTCCGCACTCAACTATCCCTGGTTCATCAGAAACATCAAAATTCTGAAGAAAATTGGTCTACCTTCACTCCCTGAGGCTGCAGTTAGGTTTGCGGCTAATCTCCGGGCGTCAGTGTCAGGTCACCCAAACATGGACGGATTTCACATTTGCCGACTTCATTATCGATTCCCATTTCCGCCCAATGCTTCCTTCCGACACCAAATCCCCTTCACGCTCCTAACCTCTTCGCACAGAATCTCTCCTGGGATGTATAACCTCTGGGTTAATCTCCTTACTAGAGGAGTGGTTTTAGTCGGTAGGCGCTTGGACGAATCCGACACTACCCCCATTCAGGGGGTCTTTTGAAGATTTCCTCTCCTCTAGGAAAAACTAAACAAAAAAAAGAACAGAAAATGTAAGTTCTCGCTGCGTAACAAGTACCAGAGAAGGAAATTCCCCTCTAATGATGAACAAGTACTAAACCCGAACCTTTAAAATGAACAAGACTGATGATCTCCAAGGAACGCCGCTGGTTACTCCGAGCTTTCCTCCGCCAAACCCATCCCTAGTCCGATAGAACCGGGTCGTCAAGTGATTTTCGTAGGGTCCGCAGAGTCCACCTCTAGTCTGGCCCGTCTCCATACTAAAGAGGTCAGAGGCCTATTCGCGCGACTCGAGTACACATACGTTTTGCTGCTCGGCGTTCCCTCGATCCAGGACCACGAGTCCCAATTAACGATGGAACTCCCGCTCCCGAGCTGCGTCCGCGATCCAGCGCCCCCTAGCTGCTAGCATCCCCCGTTTAGGTCCGAGACCCCAATCCCGCGACAACCTCTACCTCCCGGACTAAGTGCAATCGCGCGTGAGAGTGAAGTGTGTAGTATTAGTTTTAAGTTATGTATAAGTATCTAATTCTAAGCGAATGCAGATAGACCCTACTTTTGTATCAAAAATGTAATAGAATGTATTGTTAATCACCCGTTACCTGGTGTTAAGCGAATATAATCAAAAACGTATTAATAAACTAAGTGGTTCCTCATTTAAAATAGAGGTTACCTCCGGCCCGCCTACCAATTATTAAATTACAGAGAAGCTCATGCAAGACGGGATGGTTATAAAATCATTTGCGAGAAACTTGTTTTGGTTAGAGTAGAACTGTAATGAATGTACTTCTGNGTAGGTAAAAGTAAACTATTGTTTTACTTTAACCATTAACTAAGCTACAGTTCTTTGAGCCGGAATACGCAATGTCCCTCTGAACACTCCACCACCCGACATAACCTAACCTAACTTCTCTTTTTCATATACCACCACGACTAAAACAATAGTACTTCCACTCCAGTGCGATAGCCATTCTAGCAATGGCAACCCCCACGAGCCCCGCACTGTTGGAGTTGACCAAAAGTCCTTTTGGGCGAAAACTCGTGGGGCCATTAACACCCAAGACACCAACTTCAATAAGACAGAGACTTTCATGTCGTCCTCCATGGAGCCTGCGAAACCATATCCACGGACGATATACAGTCAGGACTTGTCAATAAAGGCTTCGCTATCCGCGGTGTTCACCGAATGTCAAAAGGTGGAAAAACCTGGTTACTAGTATACGTCCGTCTCGACATGTTTTCTGCTAAGCGTCAGTTAATCTTCGAACTTGACAAGCTCTGCGATCTCAACGTTAAAGTTGAGTCGAAAAGAGCCACCAAAGAAGTTGCCCAATGTCTCCGTTGTATGATATTCATTCATACGGTCAATTACTATCATGCTGTCTGGGTCTACTCCTTCTGCAGCTGCAAGAACGTCACCGCCAAGGTAAAGACAGGAGAGACGCAACACCCCCCTGTGCTAACTGCAAAGGGAGCCACCGCGCTACCTATTGTGGTTGTCCCAAGGTACCTAAGAAAACCGAACCACTCGATAAGCCCTCCCCTACTCCGGCTGCTCCAAAAAGCGTTCATACAATCACCTGCCCTTCAGCCGAAGTCGTACTCTAGGGCAGTGAGAGAAGCCCCCCTCCCACTCTCATCCAAAAGTCCAACGCAACACCGAACATGACAACTCCCGAGGCTCATCCCTTTGACCACTAATTCATTCGAAGCACTTGGCATTGAAGTCTCGCTAACTTCCGGCCCCTAAGAATCATTTCCATTACTCCCCCAATCTGAATAAATCTTTTTTAATTTCCCCCTCCTTCTTCACTCGAACATCTCGGCGATCGTTACAGGCGACCTCAATGCCAAACACGCCTCCTGGGGTTGCCGCAACACTCACAAAAAAGGCATTTCTCTTTTTGTGAAAGTCCTCAACCTTGCCGTTTAATGCCCCCAGATTCTACGCATCTCTCTGCCCTCCACAAGCAACTTCCTGATATTATTGACATTTTTGTCTTAATAAGTGTCACACATTCTGCCGATCCCACCGTTCTCGACGCTTTAAGCTCCAACCACCTTCCAGACTTAATGGAATTCGGACGCCCAATCCTCAAATCCCAAACCATACAACTTCGCAAGACTGGCTACGTCTCCGCTATACTCTCGAAAGATTCTCCTTCAAGTGCACTTCAATTCGCAGAAAGCGGTACTCAGCAACGCTGTCAATCTCCTTTTAAACAAATGTAATCTTCGCAGACTCCCTCTGTCTCCAGTGCTCTCCACTTCCCAGCTCTGTTGACCTTGCGGACTTTCACGAGCGGATCAACGTCGCTTCCTTAAAGTTCGTCCCAACTATTTGCGACATTAAACACACATTCCCCCGTGAAATCTTCCTCACCATCCCATCCTTGAAAGAGAAAAAATCTCCCGGTGCGGACGGTATTCCCAACGGCGTCCTAAATGTTGAATCATCATTTCCCTCCGATTTGCAAAGAAGCCACGGCCATCTGTCTCCCCACAAAAGGGAAGCCCCTCACCTCTCCCTCAAGCTACAGGCCCATTAACCTGCTCAGTTCGCTAAGCAAAGTTGTTGAATCCATTCCTTTGGATCGACTTCTCGACGATGTGGAGCGAAACAACCTACTCCCCAACTTTAAACACAGTTTCCGCAGACAGCACGGTACCAGTCATCAACTTCTTCGTGTTTCCAAATACATCCCTGACTTCCATGCTTCTGCTCGACAGCCAGCAAGCCTTCGATCGAGTTAGGCACGAAGGTGTCATCACCAAACTTATCGCCTTCAACACCCCACATTTCCTTATCGGGGTTATCCTTTTTTCCTCTCTAACAGAACCCTCCGTGTCTACGTTGGCTTTCTTTATCCCCAAACAAACCCATCACGGCTGATGTCCCACAACGCTCAACTTTTTCTGCGCAGACATGCCGTCCCATCCCTCGATCGTCACAGCTCTCTACACCGATGACACCGCCGTCATAAACTCCGCCAAAACCATTCTCCAGTGCTCCGCAAAAATTAACAAGTTTTTGTCCCTTTTTCTAAATTGGTACCGAAGATGGAAACTCTCCATTAACGAGGCCAAGTCAGAAGCAATTTTCTTCTCCTTCTAAGACCCGAAAACCTCCCGCCGTCACTGTTAACAACCACTTACCTCGGCCTCGCCTTCGACAGAACACAATCACACAAAGCACATCCCTGCCCTCCGCGCCAAGACTCTAGCCGCCTTTATCTCTCTCGAGCTCTTCTTCCAAAACAGCTCTTTCTCCCATCAAACAAAAATCCGCGTTTAACGCAATTATCAGAAGCAACCGGGGCTGTGCCGATCCCCACCGCTTACAAATTCTTCAAGGCACTTACATGCGGTTTATTCGTTCCGCACTCAACTATCCCTGGTTCATCAGAAACATCAAAATTCTGAAGAAAATTGGTCTACCTTCACTCCCTGAGGCTGCAGTTAGGTTTGCGGCTAATCTCCGGGCATCAGTGTCAGGTCACCCAAACATGGACATGTTTCACAATTGCCGACTTCATTATCGATTCCCATTTCCGCCCAATGCTTCCTTCCGACACCAAATCCCCTTCCCGCTCCCAACCTCTTCGCACAGAATCTCTCCTAGGATGTATAACCTCCGGGTTAATCTCCTTACTAGAGGAGTGGTTTTAGTCGGTAGGCGCTTGGACGAATCCGACACTACCCCCATTCAGGGGGTATTTTGAAGATTTCCTCTCCTCTAGGAAAAACTAAACAAAAAAAAAGAACAGAAAACGTAAGTTCTCGCTGCGTAACAAGTACCAGAGAAGGAAATTCCCCTCTAGTGATGAACAAGTACTAAACCCGAACCTCTAAAATGAACAAGACTGATGATCTCCAAGGAACGCCGCTGGTTANTAGAGGAGTGGTTTTAGTCGGTAGGCGCTTGGACGAATCCGACACTACCCCCATTCAGGGGGTCTTTTGAAGATTTCCTCTCCTCTAGGAAAAACTGAACAAAAAAAAAGAACAGAAAACGTAAGTTCTCGCTGCGTAACAAGTACCAGAGAAGGAAATTCCCCTCTAGTGATGAACAAGTACTAAACCCGAACCTCTAAAATGAACGAGACTGATGATCTCCAAGGAACGCCGCTGGTTACTCCGAGCTTTCCTCCGCCAAACCCGTCCCTAGTCCGATAGAACCGGGTCGTCAAGTGATTTTCGTAGGGTCCGCAGAGTCCACCTCTAGTCTGGCCCGTCTCCATACTAAAGAGCTCAGAGCCCTATTCGCGCGGCTCGAGTACACATACGTTCTGCTGCTCGGCGTTCCCTCGATCCAGGACCACGAGCCCCAATTAACGATGGAACTCCCGCTCCCGAGCTGCGTCCGCGATCCAGCGCCCCTAGCTGCTAGCATCTCCCGTTTAGGTCCGAGACCCCAATCCCGCGACAACCTCTACCTCCCGGACTCAGTGCAATAGCGCGTGAGATATAAGTGTGTAGTATTAGTTTTAAGTTATGTATAAGTATCTAATTCTAAGCGAATGTAGATAGACCCTACTTTTGTATCAAAAATGTAATAGAATGTATTGTTAATCACCCGTTACCTGGTGCTAAGCGAATATAATCAAAAACGTATTAATAAACTAAGTGGTTCCTCATTTAAAATAGAGGTTACCACCGGCCCGCCTACCAATTACAGAGAAGCTCATGCAAGACGGGATGGTTATAAAATCATTTGCGAGAAACTTGTTTTGGTTAGAGTAGAACTGTAATGAATGTACTTCTGTTTAATTAATAAAAAGTTTATAAAAAACGGATCTGAAAAAATGAANCTCGTCTACATTCATACGGAATACTGCTTAACCAAGCAAAATGCAACTTTGGTAAACAAGAAGTCTCTTTTCTAGGTTATTCTGTCTCGGAAAATGGAATACGCCCTTTACCAGACAGAGTAACAGCAATCTCCAATTTCCCCAAGCCTACTACCGCAAAACAATTGCGACGTTTCCTGGGTATGCTTTTACAGAAGGTTCCTGCCTAACGCTGCCCGCACTCATTC
Organism: Agrilus planipennis; assembly: GCF_000699045.2. Lineage (NCBI taxonomy): Eukaryota > Metazoa > Arthropoda > Insecta > Coleoptera > Buprestidae > Agrilus > Agrilus planipennis. The sequence continues at coordinate 4,858 of NW_020439061.1, read as the reverse complement.
TGCTCTGAATGAACTTTTACTGGGAAAAATCAAAGGAAATGCCCCNTACAGATAATGTATCCAACGATATTATAAATCGGTTCTTCTCAGAACCACAACTTCGATAGTCACCTCTTACTACGACTACACACTGGGTATCTACAATGCTATTGCATCATTGTTATACCCCAAAAATTGATTTTTAATATCTTTGTATAATATGAACACCAATTAAGCTGCCTGTTATATCGCTACCTAATTTTGGTGATTCTTATAATTAGAGAATTAAATTACTTTTGGGTCTCTTATTCATAATTGTAAGCCGTTAACCAACAGAACGTTTTCGTTATTTGAATTCTGCACTTACTAGTAACGCTGAACGAGTTGTGCAATTGCTGGCCGTTTTTCCATCTAACTACGAACTTATATGACGCTGTCTTAATGATAAATTCGAAGATTCAAAGACACTTATTCATCTTCACTTAAAGGCACTTTTTGAGATACTAACAATAATCAAGGAATCATCCATTTTAAAAGCGTTACCAGGATTGCAGCAGAAGTTTCAGACACTGAAAGTTTACTTCGAGCCATTAATTACGAAGTTAGGAAGGAAGTTAAAATACTTTCGACCGTTACTGGGTTTATAACTTCGTTAACATGTCTAATAATGTTGAAAATCACAAGTTATCTACCAAAAATACCACTCAATCAGAACATGTTTGGTTTACCTGCCTAACTTTGGCAGATCTTAAATTCCATCAACCAAAGGAGATTGATTTACTTATCCGAGCGGGATTATCTTGTACTTTGCGTTGGGCAGACACGAGTCCATTCAGATTAACCGCTGCTTCAAAAAACGCAACTTGGATGGATTTTAGCAAGTACAATTCAAATTAATACAGATATTGTAATTTCAGTTTTCATTTGGTATCAGAAGAAACAGCACATCATGAGCCACAACTAGAACAGCAATTGGTGCTATTCGTCTTGGCTCAAAGGACATTTGCGAAGATAATTTCTGTCGAACTGCAATTCAGGACTGTGATAGACGCTTTGTAGTATCCATTCTATTCAATCCCAAACTTTAATCACTTGGGAATTCACGAGACATGACAGTGAAGGAATTTTTATCCCTTGAGCGTAAACTTAATGAATCACCTGCATTGAAGGGTCAATATATCAAATTTATGTAAGAGTATGAGAACCTAAACCATATGGCGAAGTACCAAACAACGAAGCAAAAGACATTTTATTATACGCCACATCATGGAGTATTCAAGAAGAGTAGTATCACGACGAAACTTCGTGTAGTTTTCGACGGATCTAGTAAAACGTCCACTGGAATTTCGATAAATGCTGCGAAGAAATAGGATACACAGTACAGGATGATTTGTTCGTTATTTTTATTAGATTTCAAAAACACGAATACGTCTAAATTTGCTAATTTAGAGAAAATGTACAGGCAGATAAAGGTTGTTTCAGACCAGCGTCGCTTTTAAAGAACTTTTTGTATAGAACAGTACAAACCCTATTAAGATTAACAAACTGAACACAGGACTTTGCGACAAATAGGAGAGAATAATAAAGATAATCGCTCTCGTACAGCTGACGTCATTATTAGGGATTTTTATGCAAAAGACCTACTTTAAGGAACAGATACAGTAGAAGGAGTCCGAGAATTGAAGAGCAGACTATCTGACAGTTAAACGAAAATAGGCATCGAATGAACCACAAATAGTTTCATCTGATAATCTGAATAACAACGAAGAACGTCAATTTCAATATTATTTCTATTCCGACTCCAATGTTACTTTGTGTTGGATCAGAGCACTAACTATAAAATTGAAGGTCTTCGTAGGAAATCGAACCCCTGAATTTCAAGAACTCCCGAACGACAACTGGAATCATGGTTCATCTGCCGACAATCCAGCTGATATAATATGAGGAGGTATTAACCCCGCAGAGTTACTTGAAGCTACCTTGTGGTGGAACGGACTCTCGTGGCTTTCGGGTGATTCTGATAACTGGCCTAAATCATCAATTATCCAGCCTGAAGAAATTCCTGACGCCCGGCAGATAAGCAACACTTTTTTTGTCGAAACAAAATTTGAATTTGATATTCTTAAGAGTTATTCATCAACCAACAAATCTTTTCGAATTGTAGCATGTTGTTTTCAGTTTACAAAAAATGCAAAACCATCGAAAAACCTGCGTGTAGCTGGTACATTGTCACCTAAAGAACTAGATAAAGCAAAAATATCTTTACTGAAACTAACACAACAGAAGGATATTCGGCGATAAATCAACGCACTCAAGAAAAACAAATGTGTTTCAAAACTGAACAGCATTTATGGTCTGAACCCGTTTTGTGGCGAACAAGGTTTGATCAGGGTTGACGGAAGACTAGATGACGCCTTAATATCCTTCGAATAAAAGCTTCCTGTAATTTTACGTTCGAAAAATGCAATAACTCATCTCACAATCAAGGATGAACATGAAAGTTTATTGCATGTAGTACACCAGGCAGTACTGGCCCGTTTTTGCAAGAAAAACAATCGAGGGAATTCTAAAGAAATGCATTGCTTCCTTCTAGGGTATATTCCGCTCCAGTGTTTCACTCAAATAGAATTGACTATACTGGCCCCTTTTATTTAGAAGAAAAATCTCGTAGCAAGTTTGTAACAAAGGCCTACCTTTGTATATTTGTGCGCTTCGTTGTCAAAGGTGTGCATATTGAATTAGCGTCTGATCTCACTACAGATGCTTTTCTTAATTGCCTACGACGATTTATTTCTAGAAGAGGACTGTGCTGTAAACACAACCTTTTCGTAGCTCAAACAGGTCAGAACAATTTTAGCACTTTGAACATATTGAAACCATTTCAGAAGATGAACAGACAGTACAATATTTTAAAACTTCTTAATTTACAATATTCAGAACTTTCACATTTAATATTTTAATTTAGTATAAATTCTTGTTACTTTTTTTTTTCGTTTAACTAAGATCAAGTGTTGATGAAGATTTATATTTCTATTCCAGCATTAACAACTTACCTTCCCACATTTGAGTCTGAGCATCTATTCTCTCTACTTTAAGTCTACCCTTATTCACAAGCTAAACCATCAAACTATATCATCGTCGAAATTGGTCCTTCACTGATTTCGCAAAGCCCTCGACAGATTAGCTCCTCCCCATCAGCTTAAATCTTAAGTAAACTAATGAAAAATGGATGAACATAATAAAACATACGTAATACAGCATTCACTTTATTCTTTAAACTATTAATGGTAATTAAAAAATTAAAAGGAATACTCACCCCTAATTACCACAAATAATTTTATATGAGCGGACACGTGTTTCGCCTACTTCACACGTGGGCATTATCAACGCGAGACTGATAATGATAATGACCACGTATGAAGTGGGCGAAACACGTGTCCACTCATATAAAATTATTTGTGGTAATTAGGGGTAAGTATTCCTTTTAATTTTTTAATTAATATTTACCACAGTCTCCTCCTTCTATTTTTTATATTATTAATGGTAAATATACAAAGATAACACATTTTAGTTTGCACTTCTATAAATTACACGGTGTAAAGGATTCCTATTATCTCATCTGCGAGGCGGTACATTTCTTCGACAGTCTGAAAATGATGCATAAGGTTAGAATTCTTCTCATACATTATATGAACAATTATAACAATGAATGGGCTACTTCCTATTAAATTGTTATTTTAAAAATTTAACGAAATACGCTATTACTTACTATTCGCTTATTCGTTATACTGTATAAAAAATGAATATCACTTAATAGCTCAAACATTTAAATAAAACTCGGGCTTCTCTTTCCTAAGGTAAAGAACTAAAAATAATTGCTCCGGAATAAACTCAGCCAGGGATTTCTGGATTTAAACTTACAAACAAATGTATAAAAGCCCTAAATGTGTCATAAAACCTAAGTAAATCTGGGATCTTCCCGAGGGTTCCCAATTGAGTCTCTTTACTTCATAAAAAGGACTTCCACATAGAGGGGTTCAAATAAATGAGGTCCTGAAATATATGGGAACCGGACGAATACAGGAAAACCAAGTAACCAAGGCCAACAGTCAAACTTCTCAATTAGATTTTTAAAAGCTTCCAATAGTTAGTATACGGAATGTTCAACTTGTTCTTCCCAATTTATTATCCAGGAATTCTTACAAAAGATGTTTATAACTCCAAGAACTCACTCTTCACCTCATAAAAGTGTTAAAACTCATATCCTCTGAAGAACCACCCTAAACTAGAAAATCTAAAGGGCTTAATAAATGTAATTAATATAAAATGAACCAATCACTAAACATTCAGAAAAATACAGAAAACCACTGAAAAATCAAACACGAAACCTGTAACAGATACCGTATGGTCTCAACTATTCTGATAAGTTTAAGAATTAAAAGTCATCAACAATTTAATGACAAAATTACTATAATGAAAAGGAAAAAGGCAACTCAATAATACTCTAATTGTTTTTTGGCAATGAAAAACTGAAATCTTAATATGATAACGCAAGGAAAGGACACAACGTATCTAAACGCATAAATTAAATCTCCAAAATTAATTAATCATACGAAAATACAATTTTTAAATAATAAACAAAAAACCAATAAGAAAGTTAATTAGTTATAATCAATAGTGGTTACGCGAATACCGGATTAAAGCAGATTAATTGCCAATGACCAAAATTGAGACACACATACAACAATACAAAGTATGTCTAGGCAGGAGAAGATCACAATGAAGGCTACGCAGCAGAAGATCCATTCACTTCTTTTTTTTTTGTTTAGATTATTCTCGAGGAGGGGAAATCTTCAAAAGACACCTCCTGAGGGGAGGT
>NW_020439060.1:163134-163811 GCF_000699045.2 Agrilus planipennis | reverse complement strand
GCGTTCTGTTAGAAGTTGTTGATAAGTGGATAAAACATCTATAACACCCCATCTAACTTTTGAACTCCTGTCAAAATTTGGATCATTTTCAACAAATTAGTCCATAAAACCTAGCGCTGCGCACAATTTCGGGGAATCCCGGGGTAGAAATAAAAGAGTGCTAAACCGAAACAGCGCTAAACGAAGCAGCGTTAAGCGGGCTCTTACTGTATACGTTTTAGTGGCTACTTACAACTCGTCTAGGTATCTCGATACATTCCTTTCAAGGAATTAAAACTTAGATCTTGTTTTCAGTTAGGGTTGCCATCCGTCCGGGTTTCCCCGGATTTGTCCTAGTTTAGAGGGCATCCGGGGAGCGTCCGGGGGGGGCTTCATTTGTAGTCCTGGTTTAAAAATTTAAAGTCTTGGGTCGCCCGCCACACACGTAAAAAAAATCTAACTGATTATTAAAACAATTTGTAACAAACTGTAATAAGATTCTGTTTTGTTAGGTACATTGAAAATGATGATAAAGAATGACTAAATTTAATTTTAAGGTCTGAAAATAAATAAAAGGGTGATTTATGACATTTTCAACTGTTTTTTGTTACACTGACTATGTTTAAAAAAACCTGTTGACATGTCCGGGTTCTGGACTCTAAAATCCGGGGTTTTCACGCGTCTTGTCCTGGTTTCCA